>NW_004086055.1:0-7263 GCF_000220395.1 Ichthyophthirius multifiliis
CAGAAAACAAGTAGTGCATTTATTTTCAGTACATGCTATACAATTACCGTATTTTTAAATACATGTAACACATTTTTTAGTTTTATCTTCCATAATGAAACCTTAATTACATTATAAGCATTCTCGAGATTAATTACATTATTTACATCCTGACGGGCATTTTATTACTGTGTTACCATTAATTACAGTATTTCCTTTATTTCCATCTGTAGCAGAGATTTGTTAGCATTTTTATTTTTAAAGGTTATTACATTATAAACAGATGAGATCATCACAATTTTTGCAATTATTATATTTAGAAAGACATTAAGTACAAGCTTTAGTTATTAAATCAATATAGTAACCATCTTAACATTTTTTGCAACCATTTTCATCGCAATTTTAACATTTTTGAGGACATTATTAGCATTTTCCAATACTTTCAGAATAAAAACTAGCACCAGGGCATAAATTTACGCAACTACTATCATGATTTTTAAATTTAAGTCCTTCGCAAACAAGACACTCAGATAGATTATTAGGATTACATTATGAGCAATTTTCCTTGCACAACGTACATTATTTATCTGATCCTAATCTATATCGTTTAGCAGTATCACATGTAATACAAGTATTAGAATCTTTTTATTAAAGACATCCAACTAAAGGTTTTACACATTATTAAGAATCTTAAGTTAACTTAGATCCCATAGCACATGTATTTTAGCACGAATTATCAGCTTATTTTAAATGTCCTTATTTGCAAGTGATACATAAAGGAGAATTTATTTTCTCGCAAGTTTTGCAATTTCCTTAACATATTGTGGATATCTAAGACTCGCATATACCCTAAGCTTAATTAAGTTTATATCCTTGTTTCTCATTACATTTATCTACACATTAATTATCTTGCAATAATGTCAAAAATTAACACTTACTACACTGATTAGGTAATGGTCCTGTACATCTAGAGCAACTGCTATGGCATGGTTCGCAATTACCATTCTTTCCATATAGGCCTTAAGGACAATCTGATTTGCAAGTATTATCTGGGTTCTTGAATTTACCTGAAGGACAAGTGCCTTATTATATACACTTTCCATCATTGACTACTCCGGAGCATTTTATAATACAATTTTCTCCTCCATATCCGGGTTGGCATATGCATTGTCCGTTTACACAGACTCCTTTTTAAGAACAAAAATTTGGACATATGCGGGAACTATTACAAAATCTATTATAATCAGAAGGACATGTGATTTTACCTTTAGCTTTTTTGCCACTACTATCAATAGTCTTTTTTTTACCTTAATCCCCTATTCCACATAAAACTTGCAATTAAATATCAGGGAAAATAACAGATATTTCAGATGCATCAGAAGAACATTTGAATCTATGACATCTAACAGGAATATCATATATATACTCAGATGAGGCTTAAACAGCTGTAGATTAGAAGCATTTACTTTGAGTTGAATAATCAGATAATTTATCCTCTTCCATATCTAAATCTTCTTCATCATCTATAGCATTAGGATTTGTACAAAGATCTTCCATTTCTGGATATACTATTTAACAATGGTCTAAGTCTTGATTATTTCTGACATCACCAAATCCTTCATACTCAAATGAACATTAGAAATCATTTGATTTTATAGGAAATTCAGGGAATTAATTATTAGTAGTAATGCAAGCCTTTTCAAAGAAATCGCAACCTTTACCCTTGCCCCAAAAAATCTAACCGGCCATATTCTCATTTACTTCAGAATAAAAACCTGTGTCTTTTAAAAGAGCAATTGTAAATATAGAAAGAGTAATTTTAACATTTAAATCAGATCCAGTCATTAATTCGTTAAAAATAAATGTTCTTTTCCAATGAGAATCAATTGTACTTTCACCGCCCTTATTCAAACAATAATATATAAATATTATAATAGTATTTTTATAATTATATTAATATATTTATATATTTATTTATATATTTTTTACTGTATTTTCAAGATACATTCCTTCTGCTTTATTACAATTATAATAATTTCTAGTAACTTCAACCACATTTTATGAAGTTAAAATAGTAATTTTTTTTCCTTAGTACACTTTTTATTTTAATAATTTATTTTCATAGCTATCTTTATATGGTTTTTTTGTCATAGGATCTAACCAATAGTACATCATGTTTTTTGAAAAACCAAGTATATGCATTATTTCATGAATAGTTGTTTCTAAATCATTCTGGAAAGATTTTAGTTCTCCATCATCTTTATTCATACTTTTAATGTTAAAATTAACTCTTCCAAACGTCGGTCTTTAGATTCCTTCATTAGATATAGCACACAAAACGGCATCTGCAAGTTCCCCTATATATTCATTATCATAAATTATGTATAAGTGTAAATCCGAATTAGCAATTCCAATTTTTTTATCATTTTCAGGAATATCAAATTCTATACAATCATTTGGCCAATCTGCCGGATAAATGTTATTTTTTTTAATTGGTTATACTTTCAAAAGTCTTTACAAAAATAGCTTTGATGTTTCCATAATTTCTTTTAAGTATTATTTTTATTATCGGGTTATTTTCTAATCCATTTTATCTAACATAGAATAATCTATAGTTATTCTAATAGGCATTGCCTCTCCTTCTTTTTAAAGAATACGTTAATCATGGTTTGAATATTAGATCTTTTCATAATTTTCTTACATTTTATTATAGTGATCTTATATTTTCTTACTTTAATGATCACAGTTGTGGCGAGAACTTGCTAATGTAACTATAATTACTAAACTAATTAAAATTAATTTTTGAAGCATATTTTTATTAATTTCTATTTTATTTTTATTATATACATATATATTAATTATTGTTTTAACTAATTATTTATAATAAAATAGCATTGCTTTTTTATGGTATTATTATAATATATTTTTAATTTAAAATAATAGACCGACCATAATTATTTATTTTTTTTAATTTAAAAATAATAATATATATAAAATTTAATAATTAGAAATTAATTACTGTATTAATTTTGTAAATATAAAAATCATTTATAAAAAAAAGTTATAATCGTAATATAATATATGTTTTTATAATTATATTATTATTATTTTTTATAAAATTAATTATTTTTTTTTGATAGAGAGATATATATAAATATTATTATAATGCTTTTAATTTTAAAGATTAAAAAAAATAAATATTTATCTATATCAAATATTATAGCCATTATATTTTTTTAATTAATTTTTTTTTATAAAACAAAATAAAAAAAAATCATTATAAATTTAATTTATTTATATTTATATATAATAAATATTATATTTAACATAAATTTAATATATCTATAGAAAATTATTATTTATAAAAAAATTTAGGCATTATTTAAATAAATAAATATTATATATTTTTATTAAATATAAATAAATATAAATTAATTTAAAAATTATTATATTTCGATACATTTTTTTTTTAATTTAAAAATAAAAAAATTATTTATTTATTATAAAATATCATAAATATTTTTTAATTTTTAATATAATTTATTTAAAATAAAGGTGAGTAAAAAATTTTTATATATTTTATGATGATATAAAATACCTATTTATAATTTATTATAAAAATTAAAAATTATATAGGTATGCAATAATATTTTTACTTATATATATAAATCAAAATAAAAAAAATAACAAATAATTAATTACAAAAAAATATAATGATATTAAATATAATATTCTTTATTTAAATAAATAATAAAATAAAAGTAAAAAATAAAAAATAAATTATATAATATATATTATATGATGAAATATAATAAAATTATATAAATAAATAAAATAAAATATATAATTATAATATTATAGAAAATTATTTATCATTTTTAATTGTTATAGAAATATTAAGTTTAAAATAATTTAACTATTTTTAATAAATATGGTAAGGATATAACTGTTTTTAATGATAAAAAATAAGAAAAAATTTATTATAAAGATTTTTACTTTTAAATAGTAATAATGATAAAGCCATTCAAGTTTAAAATTATAAAGTTATTTAAAGAAACAAAACATATAAAAGATTTTAACATCAAAAATTTGAAAATGTAATTGTAGACTAATCATTTTTATCCTCGATAAGTTAATAAAAATAAAATGATAATTTAAATATTACATTTTAAAAGAAAAAAGAAAGAAATTTTAAAAGATCTAAAATTTTAAATTAATTTTTTTTTATTTTAGATTATATAATTTTTATAAAATTTGAATTCTGTGTTAAAAATATAGATTGTAGATTGTACATTGTACATTTTATTTTATATTTTTAAAATTATAAAATATTTAAATTAATATATTAAAACATCATTTTTAACTCACTAAAAAATTTTTAATTTAGAATAATAATTTAAGTTATACCATATATATATTTTTTTTAAATTATTATATATTGAAATTAATATTCAATTAATACTTTATATTTGTAAAAAAATAAATAAAAAATTATAAGAAATAACTTAAAAATATAATAAATTAAATACCAAATAAAAAAATATTTAATAATAATTATTATAAAATAAACTTTAGTTACTTTGTTTTAAAAATCATAGCAATAATAATCCAAATATAACATAACCTATAAAAAAATAAGGACTCCTTAATAATTATTTTATTATTAATCATCGCCTTAAACTTGAAGTAATAATTTAGAACACTGGATTTTAGGTTATTGTTTTGATTACTTTTATTATATTTATACCCAGAAAAACAAATAATGCTTTTTTTTCTATACATAATATACAATTACCATATATTAAATACATGTAACACATATTTTTAGTTTATTCATCTATAATGAAGCCTTAATTACATTAGAAGCATTACCCAGATTAATTACATAAAAACCCTTTTTACAAGTAAGTTTGTCAATTTCCTTAAAACATTTTGGATAACCTAAGATTTGCATATACGCAAATCATAATTAGTTTATATCCTTGTTTCTCATCACATTATTCAACATACTAGTTATCTTTCAATAATGTCAAAAACTAACATTAAATACACTGATTAGGTAATAGTCCTGTACATCTAGAGCAACTGCTATGGCAGGGTTCGCAATTACCATTCTTTCCATATAGGCCTTAAGGACAATCTGATTTGCAAGTATTATCTGGGTTCTTGAATTTACCTGAAGGACAAGAGCCTTATATATATCCATCATTGACTACTCCGGAGCATTTTGTAATACAATTTTCCCCTCCATATCCGGGTTGGCATATACATTGTCCGTTTACACAGACTCCTTTTTAGGAACAGAAATTCGGACATGTACGGGAATTATTACAGAATCTATTATAATCTAAAGGACATGTGATTTTACCTTTAGCTTTTTTGCCACTATTATCAATAATCTTTTATTAACCTTAATCCCCTATTCCACATAAAACTTACAATTAAATATCTGGGAAAATTACAGATATTTCAGATGCATCAGAGGAACATTTAAATTTATGACATCTTACAGAAATATCATATTCATACTTAGATGAGGCTTAAACAGCTGTAGATTAGAAGCATTTACTTTGAGTTGAATAATCAGATAATTTATCCTCTTCCATTTCTAAATCTTCTTCATCATCTATAGCATTAGGATTTGTACATAGATCTTCTATTTCAGGTTATAAAATCTTGAATTTTTCTGCGTATATATTAGTTTCAGCAAGACCATTCAAATGAGTATAAAAGATTAACTAAATTTTAAGATAATTCTGGAAATTAAGTTTAACTTAAACAAAATCTTTTTAAGAAATCGCATCCTTATCCTATCTCCCCTCAAAATATATAAACGGTCATATTATTATTTACTTCAGCGTAAAAAATTATTTCTTTTAAAAAAGCAATCGTAAATATAGAAAAAGTAGTTTTAATAATTAATGAAGATTCTGTAATTAATTCAATTCATTAATAAGAACAGATCTTTAGCAATAAGCACCAATTGAAAATATACCTGAATTCAATATTCACCTAATAAGTAAAAATAAAAGTAATTGTATATGATAATTAAGCAACTAAAATAATAATTATAACCCTAAAAACAGTATATACAAAAAATAATTTAGAGCAGAAAATTTATATAATATTAATTTTTTAATTGAAATATATTTTTTATTGATTATATTTTTTTTAAATAAGATTAAGAAAATTATATTTTGGATAGTTAGAAAATATACAATTAATATAAAAATTTGAGTTTTGATGCAAATTTTAATATCTATTTTATTTTTATAGTTAGACGTTTATTATAAATTTAGAAATAAATATGTTATTTGGAAGTTTTTTATATATGTTTATTAAAAAATGCTTTAAAATTTTATTTTAAAAAATAAAAATAATTCTTAATTTAATAATTTTTAAAAAAAATTCATAAATTTTTGTTTGCTTATGGGCAAATATAGGCAGATAAAATATATTTTTTACTAAATATAACAAATTTTTATAACAAAAAAAAATATTCAAGAATAAATATAGTTTCTAAAAGGATTATTAAAATGAATAAACAGAATTCTAGAATATTATAAAAAATATTAAAATTACAAAGAAATATAAAAAAATACAAAAATATAGTTTATATAAATCCAAAAATTTATAAAATATTAAATAAATATTGGAAAATTATATATTTATATTTATATATATAAATAAATAAAAAATATAAAAAAAATAAAATATATAAAAAATATATATATTTAATTTTATTATTTTTAATATTAAATTAAAAAGATATATAATTAAATAACAATATAAAATAATTTTTAATTTTTAAATATATATATATATATATATAAAAAAAAAATATAAATATATATATATATATATATATTTATATATATATAAATTAGTTTTTATAATAAAAAATATATATACTCAATTATTTTTCTTTTTTGTAATATTTATGATAATTTTTAATTTAATACTAATAAAATTTTAATGAATTAAAAACAAAATATTAAGCAAATTATTTTGTAAAAATATTATTATATTTAAAATATCAAATTTATTTTATATAATTTTTAAATATATTATTTTCTCATAGATATTTTTTTATATATAATTTTAATAATTTTTTATAAATTATTAAAAATAAAATTAATCTTTCTTATAATAATAAAAAAATATATTTAATTAAATAAATATAAGGGTTAAAATTAAAAATATACTAAAAAAAAAAATTATTTAATTGTTTTAAATAGCTATTGTATTTATATTTTATATTAATTTTTTGTTTCAATAATTTTT
>NW_004086054.1:0-56760 GCF_000220395.1 Ichthyophthirius multifiliis
TATATATATATTTATTTTTTATTATATATAAATAAAAACAAATAAAGAATTAATAATTATATTTTTAATTTTTTATTTTTAAATATTATATTTTAATAATGTTTATATTATTAATATTTTTCCATAAATTTAATTATTAATATTTTTAAAAATATTTTATTAAATTTAATAAAAAAAATCATATTTTAAATTTTATTATAAATATAATAAAAAAATTTTAGTCATTTATAACTATAATTTTTTTAAAAAAATATTAAACCATTTATATATATAATATATGGGTAACAATAATTCTAATGATATAACTAAATCTAAACTTTTAAAAAGAAATATTTATTCTATTATATGTCCTTAAACTGGATGTTTAGATTAAAATTAAAATAATTTAATACAAAATTAAATTAACAAAGTTAGATATTCAAGATTATTTCGTAAAGTAAACTAAACAAAAAATATAATTTAATATTTATTAAAAGAATAAAATAAAAAAAGGAAAATGCGCATATAAAAAATGTTGAAAAATCATTATTATTTGTTTCGTAATATAATGATATAAGAATAGCTTATGGTGTATTTATTTTTTTATTTTTATTTTTTCAAAAAATAAACAAATTAAAGTAAAATGGTAGTTATATAAGTGATTTAATTAGCGCATATTATGAAAATATTTAAAATAATAAAGATATAAATAGATAATAAAATGAAATATAAAAATCTAATATTGTTACTATAAGAAATACAGCGTTTTTTGGTTTATAATAATAATATGCAAGTGAAGAAATAATAGATTTATTTGAAAAATAATAAGAATAGAAAAATAAATATTAATAATAAAAAGATATTAAAGGAGATGTTAGGATAAATATAACTGAAATATCTAATTAAAATAAACAAGAAAGTATATAATATATAAAACCTATAGTTAATTTTGAAATTTAATAATTATAATCAAGATTCGATATAGTAAATGAATATTATAAATAAAAAAATTAATAAATAGAATAATCTTAATGTTAAGTTTCGGAATAACAAATTTATTAATAAAATAAAAATTAATTACTAATTTCAAATTAAGATTAAGAATAAGAAATTGAAATAGAAAGGATAAAGAATTTATATAAAACTTAACTATTAAATTATTAAAAACAAAGAGAGCTTTAAAAATAAATATAATAAAAAGAAGTTTTATTAGATGAGAGTTTTAATAATACAGATGATGTTATTTAAATATAAAATTTAACAAATGATTTCAATAAAAATATATAATCTTTTTTAGTCTAAGAATAATAAGTAAAATTGGATTATTAAAATGAAATAAAAAAAAAATGAATATAAATATATTATTAAAAAAAAAAAAATTAAAAAAAAAAAATAATATAAGTATAATATATATAATTAATTTTGTTATATATAGATATTAATTTTTAAGAAAATAAAATTAAAAATATTTATGAAAATTAAAAGAAATAAAAAGTATATAAATATATATATTTTATTTATAAAAAAAAAAATAATAATAAAAAAGTAAAAAAAAAATTAAATAAAAAATAAATAAAATAAAAAAAAAGAAATTAAATTGAAAAAAATTTTAATTAAATAAAATATATTTAAATATATTATATATATATATATATATAGTTATATATTATTAAATATATTTTTACTATATAAATTTTTATTATAAATAATTTTTTATATATTTTCTATATGTAATTTTAATCTATTCTATTATATATAAGACTTTTTATATCTATTTTTTTATTATTTATTTAATTTATATGATCATTATTTTTCAATTACGACATTTGCAACATTTAATATCTTTTTATATTTGCCTTAACTATTAATATCAATTTAATAAATAACTTATATATCCTTTGTTAAAAAATTAGATAATTTAAAATATATTACTTACTTATCTACATAAATAACATTTTTCATCTTTTGCCCATAATATTTCAGCACATTCATAACAAATTCCTTTTTTTTATATATATTTTAAATCTAATATAATTTATAAACCTCCATGCCCACAAGGCATTAATACTACATCTTATTAATTAGAAAAACAAACTAAACATTATTCTTGATCTATATTTTCTTTTTAATTTATTTATATATTATCTATATCTTATAAATTATTAACAATTTTATTTTATTCATTCGAATTTAAATAATATTTTAATTTAGATATTTCACTAGATTTATTAGGAGATATAGGAGAACTTAAAATCTAAATAAAATTTTATGATAGTTCTTCTTAATTTTTATTTTATGATATTTCTTCTGTATTTATATATACTTTTTTATCATGATTTTTTTAATCTTCAGTTTTACATTATTATAAATTTTATATTAACTTTTTATTATTATTCCTTTAATAAATATTGTTGTTATTTATTGTTATTGATAATTAATCCTTTTATTAAATTTCTGCTAAATTTGATTACTTATGTACTATCTAACTTGCGCTTTTTTAATTTACCTTTACTCTTTAATCTGCTTTTTGAAAATAAGTAGAAGAGAATTAAATCTATTTTTATAATTTTTTTATAATAAAATTAATTTTTATTATATACTAAGAATTAGGGAAGGTTATTGTTTTTATTTAAATCTTGTTTTTCTAATTTTTTATTTATTTTTGGTTATTTTTAAATATTATTAGATTAATTATTTTCTAATTCAATATTTTGAATTTCTTAATTAAAAGTATTATTTTAAGAATTAAATTATCCGTTTTCATCAATAATATTATGACTTATTATATTTTCATGATTTAAGCCTGCTATGAATAACCTAATTTTTTTAAATAAAAGTTTAATAAATATAAATAATCAAAATAATCAAAAATAATATTTTCAAGAAAAATAAGCTATAAAAAGTATAGAAAATTAAACTAATCATTAAAATAAAGTTTTTTTTTTTTGGAAGTTATATTAAAAATATAACATTTCAATGAAAATTATTTTAGTCAAAAACATTTATTTTAGTTTAATACTATTTGAAAAAAATTATAAATCTATATAAATTAAAAATTATAATTTTTATTGCTTCTTTTCTTAAAATAGTTTATATTTTTAATATTAATAAAAAGTATACTTTAATTATTTTTGAAATAAAATACCATAAACTACTAAAATTAAACAAATTAAACTAGTATACATAAGAGTTTCTCTAATAATACCTTATTTAATATATATATATATATATATATATATATCTTTAACATAACGAAAATAAAATTACTTGAACTATGTGCAATAAAATATTATTTTACTGCTTAAAAAAGACAAAAATAACAATACAAATAACCTCCTAAAATAATATTACACCAAATTATTCCTTAAACTATTTGTTTAAATAAAAAATTATTTAAATAAGTTTTTTTTGTTAAAAAAAGAAAAACCTTAAGTTTTATTATTTTTATTGCAAAGTTTTTAAGATAAAGTAAATAAAGTCAAAACTGTTATTTAAAATAAATAAAATCCCAAACTAACAATAAAAAGCCAAGTAGGTAGAAAAACTAACTCCCATATAGATTTAACATATCCATCTAATTTTAAAAAAATAAGATAAAACTACAATACAATATATGATCTTAAAATAGCAAAAATCTTTTTATATAATTAAATTTCTTAATAAAAAAATAAAATTTTACAAATATATTATTTATTTAATAATATAAGGATTAAATTTAAATATAATTATTTACTATTTTCAGAAATTATTAAGTTTTAAGTTATTTTTATTTACAAACCCAAAAAATCAAATGAATTATTGGTAAATGTAAAATCCCATAAATAAATTTAGTATTATAATATAATAAATTAATTTAAAGGAATACCAAAGAGATTTAAATACTAACAATTTCTATTAAATAAATCATAGTTTATTTTTTTTCTAATTATTCTTAACTTTTAAAATAGAAAATGCTTAAAATAAAAAAAGCACAAAAAAAAATTATTATAAATACAAGCAATATATTTTCATAAATAATTTAAATATATGTGAAAACATAAAAACAGATTTGAATTAAAAAAAAATTAATTTTATATTTCATAACTTAAATGAAAATAATGCTAGCTAATTCTAATTCAAATTAACAAAATTATTATTAATTTTAATATTAAAAATTCTCTATATTTTATTAACTTTCACTAAATGCATTTTATTATTATTATATTTATACATTATCTTTAATCTAAATTACATTATTTTATTATGATTAATTATTCGATATAATATGATCATTTTTTTATTAATATTCTTCTTCAATTATATTTTAAAGTTAAAATAAATTTTATTCTATATTATTTACATTTTTTTCAAGGTTTATATTATAATGATCATTTATCTACTCTTTATCAGCAAAACATATTAATCTTCTATTAGTTGTAGTACCATCTTAATGTCTACTTGTTATTTAATCATTTAATTATTTTTTTTAATTCTAATAATAACTATTTAATGAACATGTGTTATTTAAACTTTTATCTTATAACATATTTAATAGATTTTTAAAATTATCTATATGTTTTGATTATTCTTTAATATTTTTTTATTAAAATTAATTTTACATATATGTATTATTATTATTTTTATTATTATTATTATTATTATTATTTTATTTATTATATTATTATTATTATTATTATTATTTTATTATTTACTCCAATTAATTTATTTTATTATTTTCTCATTACTTTTTATATTTTTTTTACTATATTAGTTTATTTAATTTAATGCTTATATTTTCATTTTCTATTATTTTTTGCTTAAACTTATTTTATATTTTTCAGTAAATTAAATTAATTTATTTTATTATTTATCTCTGGATTTTTATAAAATATTCATTAAAAAAAATATTATTTAATATTGTTCAAATATAAATAATTAGTTTTTTCTTTTAAATTTTTATTAATATTTCTTTTAAAAAAAAATCATTTATGAATAAATATTTTATATATATATTTTATTAACAAAAAATATAGGTTTAATTTTTATTTACACCTATCTTAAATTAGTTATTAACAAAAAATATATGTTTAATCTTTATTTACATAAAATTAAATTAATTTACTTGTATTTTTACAATTTTTTTTTTGATTATTTTAATCTTTTGTTATTTTTAAATTTTGCATTTAGAAAAAATATGTTTTTAAAAAATAAAATCAATAAAATAATATCTTATTAACAGAAGATTGTGTTTTTAATCTATAATTATTAAAGAGACTTGATTAATTTAACTATTTTAAATTTTATATATTCAAAATAAATAATATAAATTAAGCCTCAATATATATGCAATTCCAAAAGTAAATAAAATAATTAATTAATTTAATAAAAACAAATTAGTTTAACTTCATAAAATAAAAATTTGGTTAGGACCACTATATAAATCTGTGAAAATATACATAATTTTACATTACAAAAATTATAATCAATTTAACATATGATTATATTTTATATAAATATTAGTATTTATATTTTTTGATTTTCTATATAAAATTGTTTTAGACAGTTATTATTTTTTAATTAAATCATTAATTTCTATTATTTTAAAAATTAATATTAATATAAATTATTTTATTAAAAAACTAAATAAATAAATAAATATATTTAAATAATTTAATTTGATTTAAAATAATAAGTTTAAAATCATATCTTAAATACATTTTATCTAATTTATCAAAATATTAGAATCTAAAATTTCATTAATAATGTATATTTATAATATAAACTTTTTCAAATTAATAAAAAAAATCGTTTTTTAAAGTTTTTAGAAAACTTAAAATATTATCAAAAAAACTTAAAAAAAAAATAGAATAAGAAATAAATAACAGTATTTTTATATTTATTGATATTGATTTTATAAATGAAAAATTCGAACTAAAATATATAAAATCAACCACATAAAAAACATTTAATAAAAACAAACGAAAACTAATAATAAAATAATTTATCAAAAATACATGATGATGATATCTAAGGTTAAATTAAATACGAAGAAGAAAAAAAAAAACGTGAAAAAACTGCAATTTCAGAAAATTTAGGAAACGCAGTAACAGCAACAGGTGAAACAATAGCAAATGCAAGCACAAATATAACAGAAGGTGCAAAATCGACATCTAAAAATATAGAAACTTCGAAAGATACAGTAGTAGCATCAGGCGAATCAGTTGGAGAAGCGGCATAAAAAGTAAGAGAAGCAGGTGAAAATTTAGGAAAAGGAGCAGAAAAAATAACTGAAAATCTCTCAAAAGCTGCAGAAGGTGCAACTCATAAAGCAGATGAATATAAAGATAAAATTTTGGATTTAGACGGGGAAGATGGGGAAAATTAAGATGAAAAATTTTAAGATGGAGAATTTTAAGACGGAGAATTTTATGATGGCTAAAATTATTAATATGGAGATGGAGAAGATTATTAAATTGGAAATGTTGATAATAATGGAGAAGTTTATTCTGACGATTAAAATTAAGAAGAAGATGGAGATAATTAGGAACAAGATTAATAAAAAGATAGAGTAAATTAAGATGAAAAAAATGTATAAAATTAATAGGAGGGAAAAAAAAAAGAAAATAAGGTAGAAGAAGAAAAATAAGATATAAATGAAAAAGAAAGAGAAGATAAAGAATAATTAAATGAAAATTAATTAGAATAAAATCAAGAATAATAGGAATAATAGGAATAATAGGAATAATAGGAATAATAGGAATAATAAGAATAATAAGAATAATAGGAATAAAAGGTATAATAAGTAAAATAGGAATAAAAGGAATAATAGGAATAAAAGGAATAATAAGAAAAATAGGAATAAAAAGAATAATAGGAATAATAAGAAAGAAAATAAAAATAAGAATATTAAGAAAAATAAGATAAATAAGAAAAATAAGAAAAATAAGAAAAATAAGGAAAATAAGAATAATAGAAATAATAAGAAAAACAAAAAGTTAAAGAAACAACATAAAATTAATAAATAAAAGAAAGGATAAAATAAAAAGATTAAAAACAAAAAGAATACAAACCATAAAAATAAAAACCAGAAGAATAAAAGCTAGTATAATAAAGAAAAGAAGAAACATACAAAGAAGATGAATAAAAATAAAAATAAGAAGAAAATTTAAAACTATAATAAAATAAAAAAGCTTAGATAAAAAAACAAGTATAAGATTTAAAAAAATAAGAAGAACAAAAAAATAAAAAAAAGTATTAATAAATAAAATTAGTTGAAAATGAATAGATTAAAAAAATAAATAATAAAATATAAAATAAGAACAAATTAAATATAAAAATAAAATATAATTAAAAAATAATAAAAAAAAAATTAATAAGATAGAAGTATTATAAAAAATAAGATTTTAGTAAAATTATATATATATAAATATAATATATATATATATATATATATTTATATATATTTATTTATTTATTTATTTATTTATTTATTTATTTATCTAATTTTCTTTATTTTTTTTAATAAATAGTTGATTAATAAAATTAGATAAAATAAAATTTGCATTTAATTTAGTTAGATGAATAATAATAAATTGATTTACATTTGGTTAATTATTTTATCTGATTTTATTTAATATTTTAAAAGCATAATAAATGTATTTAAAATATTTATATAGTTATTATATACTATTAATTAAATTAAATTAAAACTTTAATAATATTTATATTACACCAATTCTATTAATTTTTTTTGTTTAAAAAAAAAAAATTGTACATTAAATATATAAATAAATATATTTTATTGCTTTATAGAACAAATTTGATTTTTTAAATTTAAAATAGTATTTATTTAAATGAGTAATACTATTATTTTTTCTATATTATTATGATATTTTATTTTATAATAATAATAATATTTAAATAAAATCAAAATAATATTTTATTTTTATTTTTTTCATTTTTGCATTTCTTTATTAACTTTTTAAGATATTTCAACTAAATTTTTAATTACACCTTATTTAATAATAAATAAATAAAATAATATTAAATAAATAAATTAAATATACTTTCAATTTCAGATTCAGAATTATTAGCAACTAATGCTTTTTTTCGATTCCATATTCTTATAATAATAAATATTTAAATAAATATTAGAATTAGTTTTAAAATATTTAATTTTTTTTTATATTTAATTACAATATCTTGCAATTACATACGGATCAGATTCTTCACATTCTCTTATAATAATAGGGAAATTAGGGTTGCTATTTTTTAAATTCCAATAATTATGATGAACATAATTTCTATTTAATTTATATTATTTTAAAATATATGATATGCACTTAATAATTATTACCTAACCCCTTCTGATCTTTATGAATTTTAACAAAAAACAAATCTTAATTCTCTTAAATTAGAAGACAATAACTTTTACCAAGCACTCATTTATTTTTTTATAATTATTAAAATTATTTTTTACTTAGAAAAAAACTTGATAAAATTATATTAAAATTTATTTATAATGCAAATATTATAATAAACAATATTGAAAAAATTAGAAGAAATATAAAAAATAAATTCTTTTTGAAGATAATAGATATAAGCAAAAAAAAACTAAATTATTATATATTTATGTATAACTAAATTATTTAAATATTAAAAATTAAAATATAAATATATATGTTTAAAATAAAAAATTTTTATAAAAAGATATAGATTTAAAAAAATATATTGCATAATAAAAAAATAGATTTTATTTGCCTAATTGATAGTATTAAAAAATTAAAAAAAAAGAATTTTTATAATTATAAATTATTAAATAAACATGACCAATTTTAATTTAAAATAAAATTATATATATGTATATATATATAAATAAATGTATATATTTATATATATATATTAATAATATATTAATATATTATTATATTAATTTATTAATATATTTATTTCATTTATATTTATATATCTATATATATATATATTTATTTTTATTTTTTAATCTAATATTGAAATTATAATTATTTAAAATTTTTTTTTTTTTTTTTGATATATTTTTTTTTTTTTTTATACATATTTTTATTAATTTTACATTTCTAATTATTTTTATTTTTTCTTCTTTTTTTTTTATTATTTACATTACATTTCTACAATTTTATAATTTTTTATTTATTATAATAGCTGTATATTTTTCTATTTTTAATCTAATGAATTACATTTTATATAAATACAAATTTATAAAAGAAAATTTTTTTTTCTTTTTATTTTTATTTTTTTTTCATTTTTATTTGCTTTTTTTATATTTTAATTTGAAATTACCGCCCTCTTTTTTTTTATGAGTATATATATATATAAATATAAAAAATATTTTTTTAATTATATATATAATTATATATTTATATATTAATTATTTTTTATTTGTATTTATTAACAATAATTATCTTTTTAATATATAGATTTTTAATTAAATTTTTAGTTTTTAATTTAAGTTTATATCAACTTTTTTAATAATTTATGTCTTAATTTGGAAAACTATTATTTGCTTATTTTTTATCTTAAAACAGTTTATTTAATATTTTTATTTAAGGAAGTCTTTATAAGAAGTTTCTTCCTTATTTTATTTTCTTAATTTCTTATTATTATTAATTAACTAATGATATATCTTCATTATCATTAAATTGATTTATATAAATATTGTTTTTTTTTTTTCGACTATTTTTTCAGTATATTAATATAAATAGTTTTTATCTACTTTGGATTCACTTTTCACCAATTTCCTATTTTTAAAAAATTATATTTCAATATAAAAATTAATATCTAATAATTATTTTACTTCTTAGTAGGAATTATATTCATATTTATAATAGGAAACTTTAAATCATTATTTTAAAATGTAAATTCGAATTAATTGATTAATTCACTTTATTTTTGATTTCTTGTGTTTATACTTGATGAAGAGTTTAAATTTTTTATATAATTAATGTTTTTTTAGTTCATTTAATTTTTAACTTTGATTTATTTTATATTTTATCTTTAAAAACGTCCAGTTTCTAATAAATTCATTATTAATGTTTTTGTTTTTATACAAATAATATATATTAATCTTTTAAGACTTATATTGAATTTATGTCTTAAAAAAATATATATTTATCATTCTATTTTAACTTTTAACATAAAATAGTCTATATAATTTATTATATAATAAAATAAGTATTCAATAAATAATAATTTTATTTTTAATGAAATTCTATATAAATATTTATTATTTTAATATTATTATATTTATATATAATAAATCTTTTAATATTTTCTTAAATTAATATATCAATCTTTTTTATGTTTTTTTGTTAAAAATCTTAAGAAAGGAGGAAGAAGAGCAACAAAAGCAATTCCCATTAACTTTTATTTTTAATTTTTTTTTTAATTTTTTTTAATTTAAATAACCATATAATATGTTTATGGTTTAAATATTTCATCCTTAGATTTGAAAGTGCTAATAATTTATCCTGCTTCGCAGGTTAAAAAATTCCAAGAAATTAATCCTATAGCAATACTTCCAATAAAATAATGAGGAGGAATTTATAAATGAGGGAAACTTATATTCATTGCCCAATTAGGAGATCCTGGAAAAAATCTTGTTGAAAGCATATAAAAGAAAAGATCTTTTTTATGTTCTTCTACTTTTTATCTTATCATATTTAGATGTTTTAAAGTTTCTTTTCAATTATTTCCCCGGCAAAGTATTTAGAAATATTAAAACAAATAAATGCTCCTAATGTATTGCACTTTTTATATAATTATTTTAATTTAAATATTATATATTAATACTCATTATATATATTTATTAAATACTGCTAGACAAACAGGAAAACCAACTTATATCCCAAATAATGCTCCTCCTAATAAATTAAAAACAAATGTTCCAGGAATACACCATGTCTATAAGCTTTTTTTGTTTATCGTTTTTTTTTTTTTTTTTAAAGAATAGCATTATTTAAAAAATAATTATATTTGTCGTTTACAATAAAAAATTTGAAGCGACGAATAAGAGTAAAATATAGTAATTCTAATCTAAATTGCTTGACATTATTTTTGAAAATATTTATGCTTTTTCAAAAGACGTAGGAAATCCTACATTTTTAAATCTTTTTATATTGTTTTTTTTTTATGTTATTTAAATAAATTTAATATTAACTCTGGAATAACAGAATTTAAATAAAAAAGAACTCCTATTTGAATTCCTAACCATGCCAGGAAAATAACAGGAATAAATTTCCAACTATATTTTTTAATTGTTTATTATTTCATTTTTTTAGGTTATTTTATATTATAAAAAATAGTTTAAAAATAAATATTTTTAAAATAAGTAAATCAATTATATAATCGATATTAAGTTTTATTTAGCTTATTTAATTTGATATTTTAATTTTAACTTGAAATTTTAATAATTTCTTCATTGTTATTTCATAAAGAACTTATTAAAATGTTAATTAAATTAAAAATAAATTTCTAAATATGTTAAGTAAATAAAAAATTTAAAAATATAAATAGATAAAATTTAGAAGATTATTTAAATTTAATTAAAATTTAATAAAATTCGTGATTAATAATCAAACTAAATTGTAAAATAATGACGAAGGAAGTTAAATAATAGAAATATAAAATGAAAGTAATGAAGAATTTAACTAAATATGAAAACACACACTACAATAATTACGAAAGTATAGAAAAAGCTATAAAAAATTACAAAAAGACGAATATTCATATTAGCTTAATTATCTTTTTAAATACATATTATAGATAAATTTCTAAAAGTTATTTTATTCATTTATATAAAAAATAAGCACAATACCATTTTTTCAACAATTTGCAAGATTAAATTATTAAATACTGTAAGGATTATAATTACTTTTTAATATTTATATTCAAATATAAATTAACAATAAATTATAAATAAAATCGATTATAGAATGATAATAACAATTAATAGAGTATTATTTATTTCTTTTATAATAAAATTATATATATAAACTTTATTAAATTAAAATTGAAGTGTGTTTAAATACAAATAATTTAAAATAACTGATTGATAAATATTTAGATTATGTATTAAAAATCTAATAACCATTATATGTTAATAAATATTAAAAAACTAAGTCTTATAGATAATGCTGATTAAGATAGTAAGTATTGCTATTATTACTGTTTAATGTGGTTTATTTTGTATTTTTTTTGAAAAAAATATATAAAAAAATGACGAAATCCTTTTGTTTTACATTTTTTTATAGATAGTGTGTTTTTAAAAAAAATTCTATAAAAATTAAAAAAAAAGCTGTTAAAAAATAATATTTTAAAATTTAATAAATTGTAAGTAAATAAATAAATGAATATGCATTTAAGAAAATAAATATTACAATGATTTAGAAAATATATAATTAAAAAATAAAAAAAATTAAACTTTTGAAGAAAAATTAATATTATCTACATTATGTATAATTAAATTTATAAACATAATATATTTTTAATTATTAAACTTAAAAAAAAGTTTTATCAATATTTTTAAAAATAATTTATTATCTTTTTATTAGTATAAAATTTAATTATTTATTTTTTTATATTTACTTAAAATGTTTTATATGTGACCAATTAAATTTTTAATCATTAATTATTTTAGACTAATTATATTATATATTAATTTTATTTTTAATTTTTATTTTACTTATAAGTTAAAATAATAATAATGGAAAATGTAAATAATATCATTATATTTTTTTAATTTTTTAAAAATTAAAGAAAGGATAAGTAAGACAAAACGAATTTAATAAATACTTAGAAAAAAATAAAATTACTGATAAATTTACAGATATATTTGTTTAAATTTACGATTAAAAATGCCCAAAAGATCCTATGCTGTAATTTCATTTATATAAAAAAATATTATATATATATACTATTTTTTTTTTTAGAATTGTAAAAGAATAATTTGGATCAAAATTTTTTTTGTAATAATAGGAGATAAATCACAAATTATAGAAAGAAAATGAAAACCTCAAAAAAGAATTAACAAAATTAAAAGATTAAATATAATAAATAAAAAAAGCAAAATGAAATTAAAGAAAAGTTATATATTTATTTAATTATTTAAAAAAATAAATGAAATTTAACATAAATTATATTAAGATTATAAATAAAAGCCATAAATTAATGATTTAAATTAGAAGTAAATGTAAATGCAAAACTATAAAATAAAATAAATTAATATAATTATATATTTCTTATTACAGACAGAGTTATTAATAAATTAATTATTAATTTTTTTTTTTTTTTTCAAGATATAAATTTAATTTAGCCACAAATATTTTAAATTTATAAAGTATCATCAGGTTTTTAACTTAAAACTAATTATTTTAAAGGCGCATTTTAGTGGATTTTTAAAAATTTGTTTTTAATATCAATAATTTTTTTATTATGTAAAGTTTCTTTATGGTAATTTTTAAGACAATTCATATTCTTATATTTATTTTCTATATATGGTAATGGTATTTTGCTTGAAATATTCTTATAAGGTTAACATTAAATTATATTATCATTTGATATATCTTTTTATATAGACATGAAGCAATTTTATTAATCTTAAACCAAAATATGTGATTATTTATTCGAAAAATTATTAAAAAATGATTACTATTTAGTAATTTATTTAAACAATAATTATTTCTAATCAATTTTTTAAAAATTTTTTTAATTCGAATTCTATTTTCTTGGGTGTGAAAATGAATTATATTCTTTAACTTATTTTTCGAATTAAATAATATTTTAGGTAGTATCTGTTAAATTAAAGTATTTTTAATCCAGAATACAGGTTTCAGATTTTTTTTTTTATTATTTTACCTTTAAAGCATTATTATTTTAATTTTAGAAAGTAAAATGCATATGCTAAAGCCTTTATTCAGTAATCTTTTTAAGGTTTTATTGAATTGAAAAATCACTTTTTTATTATGGATTTTTATATATTTTAATCAAATTAGATTTTATATTTTTTAAATCTAAACTAACTGCATTTAATTCAATTAGTTTTTCTTAATTTTGATTATTTTTTTCGATTTAAAACTTGATATGGGAATGTCTATTTTCTATTTTTTATTTATTAACTTCTGAGAAATTATATTCCTATAGTTGCTTTTTACATTAAAAATCATACATTCTCTATTTAATTTAGGTTTTACGGTTTTATATTGCTATTTATAATTATTCTTTTATTTTATTTTAATTAAATATATGTTTATGTTCAAAGTCTAACTTAAACTATTCATAAGTTTTAAATATATGAAGATTATCTATAAATATCTTTTTTTATCAAAATATTAATTATAAATTAAAAATTATAATTTTTGAAATATACTTTTTTATCTATCATAAATATTTCAGCTTCTTATGATATTATTTTGGCATTATATTATCTTTTTGAATTTTCTAAAAGAATTTCTTCTTCACCAAAAAAACTATTTTTAGTTAAAATAACTATGCTTAGCTTAAATTAACCATCTAGTAAATCTTTATTTTATTAACTTTTATTTAACTTATATATTCTTGAGTCTTTAATTTTATTACGATTTTTTAATTCAAATATATTTTCTTATTCAATTATTTTATCTAAATTATATATTTTTGATATTTCAACTTCTCCTTATTTTATCAAATACAGTTTTTCAGAATATTCATTTTCTAAATATAAATTATTCTATTTTATTATTATTATTATTTTTTAGTAAAATATATGAAGAAACCAACATGATTTTATGCTTAATTTTTTTAATATGTTTTTTTATTGATTTTGGTTCAAATCAAAAAATAAAATAATAAATATGCAATTGTATAATCAAATTAAATTATTTTTAAAAAAATCTATTAAAACAAATGCAAACATAAAAAATTGTAGGTTTTTTAGTATTTTTTCATATTATTTATTAATTTTTTTTGTAATTTTTTTAAAAACAACAAAAAAAACAAGAAAAAATTAATAATAGTCTTTTTTATCTTTTGATTGAGTTTTAAAAAATAAAAAACAATGAACAAGTAATATACATATACTTATTCATATTTTTTGTTTTAATTTTATTTTTAAAACTCCAATAAAAAAAAAAAGGTTATAATTATCCATTTTTTCTGGCTTTTTTTTATTTGTTAGTACAGTATTTTAAAAAATTACAAAAAAATAATAATAATATATAATATAAAAATAACTCCTATAGAGAATTTCTAAATTTTCATAAAATGAAGAATTGACAATAATTAAGAATCACTTTCCTTACTTAAAAAAATTAAATTATTATAAAAATATCAAACGGTCCTTTGTTACATATTCATTATATTTTCCCATTATACCTTCAAATGCTTATTTACTTAAAGTCATTAAGTACGAATCCTATCTGCATATAAGGGTAGCAGTTCTTTTTTTATTTTATAAAATAAAAAAGACTTAAGAATAATTTTTTATTTTAATAAAATAAAAAAGATTAAAAAATACCTTGTTTAATTGGTTAGCAGAGCTATTTCTCCAAAAGAATCACCTTATTAATATATACTAATTAAATTCATTGTTGGAAGTACACTTTTTAAAGCTTGTTATTATTGGGAAAATGTAGGATTTTAACTAAAGTCTATCGATAAATGTATTTTTTTGTTTGCGTTTCGATTATCTGAAACTAATCTAGATATTTGTAAATAGAATATATATGTTTTTTATTATTAGTACAATTTAAAAAAAAACACTTAAGTAGTTGATTTTGGTCTTGCTTCTTGCTTTTAAATAATTTATTAAGCATTCAATTTTTTAATTTCTAAATCTTAAACTAGACAATAAAAAGATCCTTTTAAATTATAAATATTTTTTTTTTAAATAAAAAACAAATAAATAACTAAAATTTAAATATAATAATTAAACCTTTTAATACTATATAATAAAGGTGTCCTTAATCACCTTTTTTTATTAAAAAATAAAAATATTAAAATATTAAATAAAAATTTTATATAAAAAATATCAATATACCAAAATTAAATAATATTTCATTTTTTTAACAAAATTAAAGTTTAAGTGACTAAAATAAATTTTTAGAAATAGTATTAATTTATAATAAATCTTTTCTTTATTGAAAAAAACTTAAACTCTCAATGACTTTATATAAAACTTCTATTTCTTTCTTTGTTTTATATTTACTTTACATTAAAATCTAAATTACTGCCTTTTAAGAAAAAAAAATATATAAACTTAATTTTTATTTTTATTTTTATTTTTATTTTTACATTAGCATGATCTTAATTTTTCAAAGATATTTCATTTGCTTAAAATATATATTCAGGTACATGAAATACTGCTTATCTTCTTTTGATAAAGTTTTGGTTTAAAACAAATTATTTAGCTTTTTATTCATTTTAATAGTCCTCACCAATAGCTATTGTCTTTATTCTTTTAAAAAATGCACTTTTTTGTAAATTTTAGTTATTATTATCTGACTCAGTATCTGAAATATTATATTCTAAACTTAAATGTCTATCATGAAAATTACTATCAAAAGATTAATTACAAGAGATAGAATACTAACTTTTCATAGTAAAGTCTTTTTTACTTTATTTAATAAAATTTATTTTTCTTTAATTTTAATTTTAATTATATTTATAATTTTTTATTTTTATTGATTTTAAAAATGTTTTTATTTTAAAAAAACTTATGGTAAATATGATAAATATCAAATTTGTTATAAAAAATAATTAAATATTATTAATTCTAATATTATTATAATAAACTTATTTTATATAACATTTTTTTTTTTTTTTTTTTTAGATTTATTATAATTTTTTTTTTTTTTTTTTTTAGATTAATTTTTATTAATGAACAATTATAATTTTATAGTTTTTATTAATTTTATTTTTACTCTAATTATTTAAATATTTAATAACAAAAAATATCCTTAATTAAATATAAAATTAAAACAAAATTTATTTTAGATATTATTTTATTATTATGCTATTTTATTTTTATTAAGAAAGATTTAATTTTTATATGTTGATATGTTGTATAGTATGGTTATTCAAAATTATAAACTTAGATTTTGCTTCTATATGTTCTTTTTTCCATTCTTTAAAATTTATAATTTTAATATAAGAGATTAAAAGCTAAATTAGATATTTAGTGATACAAATTTTATTTTTTATATTAAAATGAAAATATTTTTTATAAAGATATGATTATATCCTTATTTTAATAATCATTAAAATTTTAAAACTTTTTTTAATTATTAATATCCTAATTATAATTATAAATAAAATTAAATTTATTTCTTATTTAATTATTTATAGTCGAATTTTCTAGACCTTATTTCTAACTATTCTATTAATATCTATTTTATAAAAAAGTATTTTTAAAAAAATCACTTATATTTCTATTTTGATATAAGAATATATAAAAGGGTTCTTTAAATAATAAATAAAATTAAGACATTGAATACTCGTTACATAAAATTAAACGAAATTACATTTATTTTTGGTTTTTTTATTTTTAATTATTAATTTCAATCATATATATGTACATCATAATTGCATCTTTCTATTTAAATGATTCTCCAATTCCGATAATTAAGTAATATGTATTCTTAGAAATACCTAATATTATAAAAGTAATCCACATAATATTTTACCTTTTACTAAAAAATATTTATTTTATTCATTACAAAAAATAATTTAGTTTCATTAAATTTATCTTATATTCCTTAAATTATTTTACAAATATAAATTAAAAAACAAATAAAAATACTTCTTCAGAATGTCAATATATAATATTTTATATTTAAAGCTCAATAAAAAAAATAATAAACATTTTATAAAAATATTTATTTATAAAATGAGTAAATAAATATAAATAACTAAATTAATTAAATCTATACAATATTAAGCTTTTTTATCTATATAATATCTAAAGAATTATGATATATAATCAAACCTATGTTTTTATTTTGAATTTTTGAAATAAAATACACATAAATATTATATTTTGTTTACTTATTTGTTATTTAAAGAGAAACATTTTAATTTGATTTATTTAAAGCATAATTATTAATAAAAAAATTAAACTTACTAATTTATATAAAAATGTAGTTTATAAAAAGATTAAAAATATATTAATTTTTGTAATAGTATCTAAAAAATTATTTATATATTAATCTTATTTTAATTATTAATTAACTATAACTAATTTAATTATATTATATTCGATTATAATCGGTTATTATATTAATTATTTATATGACATTAATAAGGTTATTTATTAACTTATAATATATTGTTTTTCTAATGAGTTACCATTTAAATTATTAATTTTACGTTCTATTTAAAATATGTATTTTGTAATATTTAAATTAAAAATTAAATAAAAAATATAAATGTAGTGTTTACAATTTTATATTTATTTAAACTTAATGTTTTAATTTTTACTTTTAAAATTTATTGAAAATTATAATAGATTAAATTATTTTTAAAAATGAGTAATAATAATTAATATTTTATTAAAAAAATATTAAAATAAATTAAAATTTTCATTTAATTTTATTATCCTTCTACTAAATTATTGATAAATACTTAAATATATATTATTAAAATATAAAAAAATTAAATTAAAAATAAATACAAGTATTCACACATATTTCTATAAATCAAATTATATTTTTTGAATCATATAACACTTTCATATAAGAAACTAAATAAAAAAAATATTAAAAAAAAGTAAATCAAAATATTAAAAAAAAAAAAAAAAAAATTGAATTATATAATAAAAAAAAAATGTAACAATAAATTGATTTATATGTTTTTGATTTTGATCATACAATAATAAATGTCAATAGTGATACTTTTATATATAATTTATTCCCATAATAAACACTTCCTTAAAATCTAAAATAATAATATAAGGTTGGCTAATGGACATAATTTATGAATTTAACATTAGAGTGCTTAAAAAAAGATCATAATATACCTAGTTTAAAAATAAAAGAGTAAATCGAAAAAAGTCAATTAGTACCAGGAATGTTAGATTTATTTAAAAAAATAAAAGAAAAAAATGGTGAAATTATAATATGTAGCGATTCAAATAGCAATTTTATTAATTGGATATTAGAAATAAATAATTTAACTGATTATTTTGCATAAGTGTTTACAAATACTTGCTGTGTCTTGAATGATTAGTTAGTTGTAACTCCTTTTACTTCAAATCATTAATGTTAAAATTGTGTTTTAACCCCAAATATTTGTAAAGGAAAGATAATAGAATAATATAATTAGAATAATAAATTTAAAAATATACACTATTTTGGAGATGGAGAAAATGACTTTTGTCCTATTTTGAAATTAAAAGATTAGAATTCTACTGCTTTTATAAGAGAAGGATTTGCTTTAGAAAAAAAAGTAAAAAATTTTTAATTAAAAAACAACTAACTAAAGTGCAATGTTATTTTTTGGAAAGATGCTTATGATATTTTGAGATAAATGATTTGATTTTTCTTTAAAATAATATATCTATTTAATATATAAAATTATTTATTTTATAAATCAGAAAAAATATATTAAAACAATAATAATTTATGTTTATATATTAATAAAATATTTAAAATATAAGATATTATTATATAAAAATAATTAATATATATATTACTTAAAATTAAATATATAAAACGTTTAAATGAATAATAATTTTAAATATTTTTTTTTAAAAAATATATATTTTGATAAATAATAATTAATAATATTATTTAAAAAATAATAAAATAACCATTTTATTATTTAAATATTGACTATTGACTACAAAATAATTAATCTAACCAAAATAAATACAATATTTTAAATATATATAATCAAAAAAACAAATATAATAAAATTTTAACTGTTATTTTGTTAATAAAAATATAAATATGGATATTTAAAATAATTTTACAAAAGAAATAAAAAAACGACTTTCAGTGTCTAAGAATATAATCCATAAACATTAAATTGAGTAAAATCACATAAACTAATTATTTAATTAATAATAAAACGAAGATCATGAAGGAAAAAATAATTATTAAAAATCCAATCTGGCAATATAATTAGAATCTGACTAATAAGAAAGAAACAAAACAGAAACTGATTAAATAAAAAGGCTTGAGACTGATTTAACAAATAGATTAGACACTAATTAAGCATAAGAATTAATAGAAAAAAAAGAAAATAATTCGCAATAAGAAAAGTCCCAAGAAGTACTATAAATAATTGATTCAGAATTCGATGCCATAGGAGGTTTAGAAGATGGTTTAAAAACAAAAGCTCTTTTTTCGAGATATTTATTAATAGATTAAGCCGTTTCTGTGTTTTCATTTAGTTCTGTAATAATAGCAGTTATAGAATATGATTTAGAATTCGATGAAAGAGAAGAATTAATAGCTTTAACAATGTTATGGATGACAACAATATTAACATTATAGTAAAAAAAACAAAAAAATTTCGAAAAATATATTTAAAATATAACAAAAAAAAAGTTATGTTAATATTAACAATTTTTAGATATTAAGCCAAATTAGAATGGTTAAAAACACGAAAAATAATAGGATTGCGATAAAATATAATATCAGCTGGATATTTAAAGCCATTATTATTAGAATTAATCATAACATTAATACATCCAATGCCCTGGTTGTGGAAATAAAGATTATACTTTGACAATGAAGCTTCAGGAGATCTATAAATGTATTATCATGCAAATGAAATTTTAACTTTATTTATGCTTTTGAGAGTTTACTTATGATAAGGACATTAATTATTATGTCTGTTTGGTATAATAATAGAACTTAAAGAGTTTGTAATATGTATGCGAGTGAAGCCAACCTTTTATTTGTAATTAAATGTATTTTGAAAATAAATCCTTATACTCTGGTATTTTCTGCTATGTCTATTTCTGTTTTTTATTTTGGATTTGCTATTAGAATATGTGAATCTCCTTTATAAAGGTTTTTTTTTTTTAATTTATATATATCATTTTTATTTTTAGAGATAAAGATAATTAATTATTCCATAATATGCTTAACTCTATGTGGAATATTATTATTACTATGACTACTGTTGGATATGGAGACTATTTTGCTCAAACTCACTTAGGAAGATTTGTGATTTTCTTTGTTTGTATGTGGGGTGTCTTTATTGTATCTATGATGGTTATTACTCTTAATAATACTTTAGAAACATCAAATTTAGAAAACAAAGCTATTGTTGTTGTTTAAAGACTATAAATAAAAAATGAAATGAAATAATATGCCGCTTTTGTTTTAACTTCAACTATAAAAACGTATTTATTAAATAGAAAATAATAACTTACTAAAGATTTTAAAAAACAGTATACATTTTATGTATTTTTTAACTTTTTATTTTTAATTATATTTTTTTTCTTTCATATTAGCTTATATAGCTTTTTTAAATTTTTTTATTAGATTTTAAATTAAACTTAGATTTTATTTGCATTAATTAAAAATTGCTTAGAGATAATATAGAGACATGACTGATGAAAATTTAACTGAAGAAATGGTTTTTTATTTTAAATTAACTTTTTTTCATTTATTATTTAATTTTTTAAATCAAGGGAAGATAATTTAATTATATGAGAGATTATTTTTAATCTTTAAATTCTAAATAAAATGCATATTTAGACTTAAACTTATAATTAATGAGGCATTTAAAAGCAGATTAAAAAGACATAAGTTAATATTAATAAAAAGTTAAAATTTAATATAGTGTTAAAAAAAGAGATAAATCAATAACAAATACAAATTTATAATAAAAAAATTCATAAAATGTAGTTGGATCTATAAAAAGTATAGAAAAAAATTTCTTAAGTTAAATCTTACAAAATAATTAGTGAAATACTGCCTAAATGAAAATATGATTTTTAATATAAATAATAAAAATGGATTTGACAATATAATAAATATATTAAATATTAATTACTTAAATTTTTCATATATTAAAATCTTTATAAATTTAATAACCTAAAATATAAATTAATTATTTAAGTAATTAAACAAATAAAGAAAACAATAATTAATAATACTTTATTTATATATTTTTTATTATTTTTTCTCTATAAATATTCTATTTTTTATTTTTATTTATTTTATATGGTTTCTTAATTTTAAATTAGAGTTCCATTATTCAGGGTTTTAAAATTTTTGTATCTTATATGTTGTTATTTTTCAAGAACTTCATTGTCTAATGTAAAATAATATAGAAAAAATTTTAGACGAATACTATTAAATTAATAAATCATTTATAATTTGTAAAATTATTTATATATATTTTGATTATAATGTACATTAATATAGAGTAAGGTTTCTAAAAAAAAAATATGTATTTTTTGTATTAATTTATAATTAAAACTATTATTTTTTAAGGTCTTTTTGCATTAATTATTATTATATTATATTTTTAATTTTTAATTAAATAAAATAATTAACTTTTCATACTTTGGATTTATTTAATAAATAATATAAAAAAAATTATTTTTTATCATGATTTTTAAACTTTTTAAAAATTCAGATTCTATATTAATTTTTTTCTATAATTTTATAGAAAAATAAAATCTATTTATCTTCTAATAGTTCTTTTATGTTTACTTCTTTATTTTATATTATTAAGTTTTTTATTTTATAAATATTAATATTCATATTATTTAATAAAAATTTTATTTAGATATATTCTTAAATTTTAAATAAATATTTTGTCTATTTTTTTTGTAATTTTATTTAAAATTAAAAATAAATTATTAATAAATAAAAAAATAAAAACCCTATACCTTTATTTATTTTGACTCAGTTTTTTAAAAAAATAAAATAAGCAAATCATATAATAATTTCTATCTATTTAATTTTTAAATTTAACTATCTAAGTTTGATTTTCTGCTGTTAAAGTTAAACCTTGGTATGTTTAACATCTAAATATTTTTGGATTTAAATAATAAAAATAAACATTTATAACAACTGTAAAACAGAATAAAAGAAAATAATAATAATAAATATATATTTTAAAAATTAATTTTTTTAAATTATAGTAAAAAAATACAAAATACATATATATTTTTTTTTCTTGAAATTAAAAATAAAAATATGGGGTGTTGCAAATCATTTGAAGAAACCTAAACAATTGAAAATGGTTAATAATGTTTAGATTATTTAACGATATCATCTTTTTCATAAAAATCAAATAAATCAGCTTATAATAAGAATTAAATTCCTTTGAATTTGAACATTAAAGATTCCAATTATATACTAGAAGTAAAAAAAAAAAACTTGAGATAAAATAAATTAAAAAGGAAAAGGACTTATTTTAAAATCCAAATTCATTAGAGATAGGATATTTAAATTAAAATCAAATTAAATACTCATAAAAAGATTTATTTTCTTAATATAAAATCGGTAAATATTTAGGTTAAGGCGGTTTTGGCACAGTATGCGTAGTAATTCATAAAACAACAAAAATAAAACGCGCATTAAAAACGATAGGTAAATGTCAATTATCAATAAAAGAATAAATAAAAATACTTTAAGAGATAGAAATAATGAAAGAAATAGATCATCCAAATGTAGTAAAAATACTCGAGCACTATTAGGATTAATAACATCATTATTTAATTATCGAGTAAAAATTAAAAAATTAAATAGACATATTTATAAAAAATAAAAAGACATTTAGAAGGAGGTGACCTTTTTAATCGAATAGTTAATTTAAAATAATTCAATGAATAGTAAGCAAGTGAATATATGCGATAAGTGCTAAGTGCAATATCATATTGTCATTCATTAAATATATTACATTGTGATTTAAAGCCTGAGAATATAATATTTTAAAGCAAAAATATAAAAAATAATACTTTAAAAGTAATAGACTTTGGTTATTCAATAAAAACTTAACAAAACGAAAAAATTAAATAAAAATCAAGAACTTTAAACTACTAAGCTCCTGAAGTTCTTAAAGAAAATAATTATGATGAAAAATGTGATGTTTGGTCTCTTGGGATTATTCTATTTACAATGCTAGTTGGATTTAATCCTTTTTAAGGAGATACTAGAGATGAAATTTTATAAAGTATTGAAGATTTTAAATATAAAAGTAAACTTGATAATATTAGCGAAAATGCAAAAAAATTAATCCTCTAAATGTTATAAATAAATCCTTGTTAAAGAATTAGTTCCTAAGAAGCTTTATAGTAAGATTGGATTAGACTTAAAATTAAATAAAATGTTCTTAATGAAAATTTATTATAAAATTTAACTATTTTTTCTTTTAAAAATTAGTTAAAAAACGCTATTCTTAATATTATATGTGTGCATTTTTTACCTTATAAATAAAGAAAAGCTTTAATGTAATATTTTCAAGAACTAGATTGCAATAAGGATGGGATATTATCTAAAAATGATTTAAAATATGTTTATTTTAAAGCATTTAGTAATAATTAATAAAAAATTGAAAATTCAATATAATTTAAAGAAAGCTTAAGCTCTTCTTAATTTTCAGTTAATTGTGCTAATAAATAAACTATTTTATAATAAGAAGACATATTTGAGAAAGTATTCGAATATTTTGATGATGTATTTTTTGTAAGTTCTTTTTTTATATTTATAATTTTTTTAAGAATAATTAAGTATTTATAACTAAAGTTTGCTTAGAAAAATTAATTTAGAATACTGTTTCTTAAAGATAATGGGATTTTATACTTTAGAAATGTAACTCAAATTAAAGTTTAGAGGTATATTATTCTATTCTATTATTATATTATTATTTTTATACAATTTTTTAAAACATTTAAATTATATTTTTTTTAAGATTAATCGCAATTAATTTATTAATTTAATTAAAAAATGGCTTAAGAAAGATATATATAAATATAAAAACTATTTCGAATTAAAAAAACAGGAAATTAATTTTAATACTTTACAAAATAATTAATAATGATTTTTTTTTTAAATTAAATAAACTATATTTAAGATTAAATATATTAAAATACATACATATAAATTAAAAAATACATATAAAAATTAATAATTTATATATATTTTTTTTTAACTTCTATTTATTTTACAAAAACTCAATCAACAAAATACCATTATCCATCAATTTTTTCTCGAATTTTTTAATTTTTTTGATTGAGTTTTTATTAAAAAATAGAAACAATAAATATTAATAAATAATATATAATACAAGTATAATCTATAAAAATATTAACTAAAAAAAGAATTATAAAATAATAATATTTCAAATTAAAATTAAAAAAATGATAAAAGATTACGATTATTTATTCAAGCTAGTAATAATAGGAAATAGTGGTGTTGGAAAATCATCATTATTGCTAAGATTTAGTGACGATTAATTTAATGAAAATTACTTGACAACAATTGGCGTCGATTTTCGTTTCAGGACTTTAAATATAGATTAAAAGCAAGTCAAATTATAAATATGGGATACTGCTGGTCAAGAAAGATTTAGGACAATAACTTCTGCATATTATAAAGGAGCGGATGGAATAGTTATTGTATATGATGTTACAAATTAGAGTTCTTTTGATGATATTGATAAATTTTGGATAAGTGAAGTGGAATCTTATGCTGAAAAAAATGTTGAAGTTTTATTAATAGGTAATAAAATAGATCTTAATGCTTAAGTTTCCAATGAAAAAGCAAAAGAATATGCTAAAAATAAAAATATGGAATTTTTCGAAGCCTCCGCTAAAACTTCAGACACAGTATAACTTGCTTTTTTAACTTTGACAAGGAATCTTATAGCGAAGTAACAAAAAAATTAAACATAAGCATAAGGTTAACTATAAAAATAAAATAATAATAAATCAGATTTTAATTTAAATAAAATAAATATGGAATAAAATTAGAAAGGAGGATGTTGTTGAAAATAAAATAAAATATTTTTTATTTAAATTTTTTTGTTTTGTTTTACATATTTAATTATAAAAATAATTAATATAAATTAATTTATATATTATTACACACAAAAATTATTTAAAATTATATAAATATTCTTTTAATATATTATTGTATATTTTTAAAAGTAAAAACTAAACGACTTATAAATAATAAAATTATTAACTTTTTATTTAAAACATTAATTTTAGTTTAATTATTTTTTTAAAAAAGTGCGGATTACATTTGAATATAATGCTTTAAAATATTACAAATTATATATTAAAAATAATATTATGCATCATTTTTAAAAAAATATAATATTTAATAACATTTAACTAGATTTCTGATTTTTAATATTTTTAAAAATTAATTAAACAAAATAATTATATATTTATAAAAAGTATATATTTAATGTATAAAATCGAATTTTCTAAAAAAGATTAGAAATTAAAAGTTATGAGAATAAAATATTTTATTATATATAAGTTATTTATATATTTAAATATAAAAATTTAATTCTTTTAATAATTATTCATAACTATTTATTGACTTAGTTTTATTAATTTTCGTAAAATAAATTTATTTACTATACTATTTATTCTTAGTTAATATTTTCAATTTATGTTATATCTATCTAATTATACTTTTTTATAAAAAAAATGTAAAATATTATTATAATTTTTTAAATACTTTTAATAAATATAGAATTCCTTTGGCATATTTTTAATAATCTTTTCCAATATCCTAATCAAGAGCTTTTATTTTTTTTTCTATATAAAGACACAACTCTTATGATTATTTTTTTTCTTATTAATAGTTTTTTTATAAAAATTCGCAAATTTTTTAACAAATTTTTTTTCTTAATTATTAATCTTATTATTTTTTTTCATTAATTTATTCTTTTTCTATTAACCTATTGTCATTAATATCTTCTAATTTTTAAATATCTTTTAAATTCATTGATATTAAAGAATTTTAACTTATTTCTTCGTATTAAATATTATCTAAAATATTATTATCTTTTTTTTTATTTTATAAATAAATTTTTATCTATATATATTTTACTTAATATTTATTCTTATTTTTAAAATTCATTAATATCTCCTAATGTTTCTAAAATAATTTTTTATTTTATATTTTATATTACTAAATACAGTTTTTCTTTTAAATTTTAAAGTCCATTATTCTATTAATTAAAATTTCAATAAAAAAAATTAAATTTATTTAAAATAAAATAAATAATAATTACTTCTTTTAAATTATTTATATAATTATATATATTATGAAAAGACTTTCCTATAGTAAAATTAAATAAGTCAATACATTCAATAGTTTTTAAATCCAATTTTTCACAAATATACTCTAGTTCCTGTAATCTATCGTTTTCAATTTTTTATTATTCTATTTATTCTTATATTTAATTTAGCCTATTTTTTAATAATCCTAGATTATTAATTTCAATCTCTTAATGTTTTTTATCATCGATTTCATTATTATTTTATTATTTTCGAGGTTTTGGATATTCAAAAGATTTTTAATTATTAAATTTTCGATTTTAAAGATTTTAAGAATTATTTTCAATGCTTTAAATTATATTCAAGTTAGAAATGTTTAAATCTTCATTTAATATTTGAAGTTCTATTTTATTTTTTTTGTAATTTTTTTTGCTTTAATTTTTATTTTAAAATTTGCTGTATGTTTTTTATCCAACTTTTAAGTTATTTAAATATTTAGATTTTTTAATTTAATTTTTTTAAGTTTGCTTTTTATTGCTTTTTTCTTAATTTTGAATATCTTCAATTATTATAGAACTTGTTTAATTAAAAGAAGAATACAAATTGATATCCTCAACAATTAATTCAGTAAGATTATCAATATCTTTTTTATTCTATTTAAAATTTTTTAATGTTTATTGCTAAATAATAAAAAAAATACCTAGTTATTATTTTTGTCTATCACATTCTTTTGCTCTTCTATAAAGAAAAAATTTTAATAAATATAAAAAAATAATTTTCTAAAAGAATAAATTATTCTTTAATATTATTTTTACATTCAAAAGTTGATTTGCCTTCTATTATACGTTATCCAGCATATATTGCATTTATCAGTTTTTTATTTTTAATATTCATACCTTTAACATTTTAATTATAATATTGCTTGAAGTCTTATACTTAATCAAATTTGAGAGTTGCACTATTTTTATTTATTTATAAAAAGATTGTATCAAATATATTCATGTTTTATTGTATTAATAAAATTAATACTGTGAATTCTCGCCTAAAAAATTAACAATTATTTCCTATTTTCCAACAAATTATACCTTATATTATTATTATTTAAAAAATATATAAGAAATTAAATATATTTATTATAAAAAATTACAAATGATGGCCACCAAGGATAACCTTTTAATTTAGCCCATACAACTTAATTTTTTTTAATTGCTTTTTATGAACTCATTTTATTTTTATTTGTAATTATTTATATTTTTTTCTCCTTTATTTTGAATTCTTAATTTTTATTTTAATATATATATTATATTATATATATATATATATATATATATATATATATATATATATATATATATTATGTTTTTTTATGCTTAACTAGAAATTAAATTTTACAATAATTATTTGTATTTTTAATTATTTTTTTTCCCACCCCTAATATTATTTTTGTTTTTTTTAATTTACATTATTTTATTTCATTTAATTAAATCTTTGATTTTTATATTTTTTTTTTTTCATAAGAAACTACAAATTCAGAACTAAATAAAAAAATTATTTAAATATTAAACATATTAAAAAAAAAAAAAATAACATACACATATTTTAATTTAAAATTATATATATTAAATAATTAATTAATTTATATTAATATTTTAAAATAATTATCAATTAAAATTATATTAACAATATATGTAAAAATGATTTTATTTATTCATTAATAAATAAAAAATTTATATATTTTCTGATATTTAATATAAAAATTATAGTCATATTATATTATATTACCTATATTTATATCAATTTGTACTTCAATTATTAATTAATCTATTTATTTTTAAAGAGTATTTTTAGAATCATAAAAAATAAAACGAATATGATATTTGTATATATTTTATTATATATAATGGAATATTTATAATTATATAATTATTTTAATAATTAAAGTTAACCTGTTTTATTCTAAAACCATAAGCTTGTAAAGATTTTACATTAATGTAAGTCCATTAATAGTAATAACTTAAATTTTTTTAAAAAATATCAAAACAATAAAACACTAAAATATGTATATATAATTATATTTAAATATATTTTTTATATATAATATATTTAATTTTTTTTGATTTTTGTTTTTTTATTTTTATTTTAAACATAATTAAATTTGGAAAAAATATATAAAAAAATAAAATTTAAATATGAAAAATCTATTTAAGTTAAAATAAAAATTAACTAGTTTTAAAATATTATTCAATAAATTTATTTTAAATTAATAAATAAAAATAAAAGTATTTGAATAATTCTGGTTTAAAAAGGCATATATACATATTATTTAATTAACTTTATTAATATTAATTTCCTTAAATAAAAATTACTTAATTTACAAATTCTTTTTATATGTATTTTAGAATCAATTATTTTTTCCTTTTCCTTTTTATACTATTTATATTAAAAAATAATTACAATTATAAGAAATTACCACCATATATATGTTAAATAGAAAAAAAAAATTAATTTACAAAAAAAAAAAAAAATTAAAATGAGCAATTAAATACCCGAAATAAGTTTAAATCAAATAAAGCAAAATTTATCTTTTTAATAAAAAACTCCACTACATCGTTTGTAAACATCTTCATTATAAAGCTCGCCAAACAATTAAAAGGATTAAATGGTAAAACGTCAAATAGTTATATCATAATTTTAGTAATAGGCAAATCAATAAGATTAATTAAGTAATTTTTTTTAATAAAATGACCTTTAAATTCGTGAAATAATTAATAAAATAAGCTTAACTTTAAAATAAAAAGAATCAAAATTAAAAATATATTTAACTTATTATGGTATTTCAGATGAAATTTTCATATTTTATTTCACTTAATTTATTGAGTTTTCATGTGGAAGGGCATAAAGTTAACATTACTTTTTCAAAATAAGCGATTATATATATAATTTAGCTATTTAGATTATAAAGAATGACGAAGATGTATAAAATAAAGAAATTATTAATTTAATAGAATAAAATAAGGATAAAATTTTATCAAAAAATTTACTTGACTAAATATCAAGTAAAGATTTATTAAAAGAACTAATAAAAAAGGTTATCGAATAAATAAAAAAGGAAGTTCAATTAAGTGAATATATATTTCCTGATATGAATCCAGATGTTTAGCATATAATAAATATATTAGATGATATTTTTAGAGGAAATTTTGAAGAAATTATAAATATTGTTAATAACATTTTTGGAAAAAATAAATTTACTCATAGTTTTTTTTATTATTTTAAAAGTATTATTTATAACCTTTTAAAAAATTAAAACGTGTAAAAATAAATTATTTATAAAACTATTGAAAAAGTGGAGATTTTAAGGTTTTTTTTCTTTTTTTAAATTATAAAATAAAATAAAAAATAGATATGTAATTGTTTAAAATCATGAATGTTCTGATATTATTAAAAACATAGAATAACATATGTGTAATATTTTAAAGTCTGAATAAATATCAAAAAAAATTAATGTAAAAAAGTTAAATATATGATATTTAAAAAATAAAAAAGGAAACTAATTTTAGTTTATTAATCAAAAGCTTTATTAAAAATCTCATATTTTTACCAAAAATAGATAATTTAAAAGATAAAATATAGTTTTTGCTTTCAGATATGAATGATTAGAATTAATTTATTGATATATTTTATATTCATTTAAATGAATATTTACTAAAAGAAAATATATCGGAAGAGACCTTACACGAAATCGAATTAAGAAAAGAAAAGTTAAAATTAAGTCTTAAATTAAGTTAAAATTGCTTAATACAAGATTATTAAATAATTAAAGATTTAATTGGATATATTAAAAAAGGAATAAAAAAAGAAAAAATAGTAGGAGATGATACTTAAATATTAGAAAATCCTTAACTTATTTATTAATATTTAATATTCTTTAATAGCCCTTATAATTGCTAATCATTTAAAGATTGGATGGGAATAATTTAATTTGGGTATGCTACTACATGGTAAATAGGGGTTTGGTTCAGACATTTAAAGCTAGGATGTGTTAAATATAAGTTAAACTAAAATCTAATTAATTTAATTGAACAGGATTTAAACTTTATTCTAAAATTATGAAATTAAATAAAAAAACATTAATTATTTAATATATATATATTATAATTATTTAATAATAAATAAATTATATTTTATCCGCTATATTATTTTAATTTAATTTAATTAAATTTAATCTAATTTAATTTAATCTAATTTAATTTAATTTAATTTAATTTAATTTAATTTAATTTAATTTAATTTAATTTATAGATATATTTATTGTATCTAAATAGCATTTATAATATATAATTATCTTATTTAAACATTATAGAAAAAAAAACATTATTAAAAATATACACACGAAAATAAAACCTATGATAATTTGTGAATTAAATAAAAATTGTTCCGTAATCATTTATATTTAATCTTTTATAATTTATTAATGAAAAATAATTTAAAAGTATAAAAAAGAATAAATTTTAGATTTATATATATATATTTATTTTAGTTAGTATATTTTTTTTTTATTATATCCAAATTTTATATTTTATCCTTTTTTTTTTTTTTTGATTTATTAAATTCAAAAAAATACAAAACTAAATTAATTTTTTTAAAAAATAATATTAGACACATAAATAATTTTGATTTTTAATATAAAAATATAAAATTAATTTTAAAAATATTAATATATAATTATTTTTTTATAATATTAAATTTATATTTTAATTTAGTATACATATTATAAAATAAAATAAATTTATATATATAAATAAAATACGTATTTTATAAAAATAAATAAAAAAAGAAAAACTATAATTTTATACAAAACATTAAACTTATAAATTCTTTTTTTGAAGTATTTATTATTTTTGATGTTTCATTCGTTTAATTATAATTAAAGTTTAACTATTTAAATATTTTTTTATGTAATCGTTTTCATTAAATCTAAAGCCAAATTACTATCTATAATTTGAATTTCTTTTATTTATAAATCTTTATTTTCTACTATTTATTTTAAAATATCAAGCTATTTTTTTTTCATAAATTTGTTTTTATTTTTATTTAAGTTCATTACATAATTTTAAATATTTTTTCAAGTAATTTTATTCAAAAAAACTAATATATTAAGAAATATTACCATTTTTATTTACTTAAATAATTTATTTATATCCACAAGTTTTAATTTGATTATTTTACATTTTCTTTTCTTTTCAACCTAATAATATATTATTTTATTAACTTTTTTAAAAATATAAAATTATTTAATTTTCTAATTATTCTTTTTTTTTTTTTATAAGAAATTTTTTTTGGTTATATATTAAGACATAAAATTAATTTAAATAAAATATTGTATATAATTTAGAAAATTATTTGTAAAAATAAATAAAAAAATATATATTTAAAAATATAAATTATTAATTTTGTAACAATTATTAATAAAAATAAATTCATTCTCAAAAAAGAATCATATTTCTTTGTATATCTAATTAATAAATTTCTTTTCAAAAATCTATAATGCTTCAAACTTAATTTTTAAATAAGAACGTTCATCATCTTCAATAAAATTATATTAAGAATCATCTATGACTTATTCATCCTCATCTGAATCATCATAATTATCTTAATTACTTTTTTTAGAAATAAGTACCATCATAGATTTTTTACTTCTATAATAGAAAGACTTTACTTAATTGCATTAGAAATTAATCATTGTTTCCATTTATAATCCATTATCTTAGTTACTATTATTATCAAAATTCATTTAGCTATGACCCTATTATATAAATTAAATATTTTAAAATTATGATTTTTTTAAATAAATATAAATATAATATTTTATGGTTTCATAAAAATAAGTAAATTTAATAAAAATAAACTAACACTTTTTTACTTTTAGCTGATTTTACTGTTTTAATTGAATTAACAGAATTTCGTTGATTTAAGCTATTGAATTTTCTAATAAATTTTGAATTTAAAATATTTTAATGACCATATCTTTTCGAAGGATTAGGTTCAAGCATTTTTTTTAATAAATGCTTACATTCATCACTAAATCCTTCATAAATTTAACTATCATATTAAATTACACATTTTTGATTCTTTTCGAGGACTTCTCTACAATTCTTTCCTTTAAAAGGTGTTGTCCCAAAAATCAAACAATACATAATTACACCTACACTAAAAATATCACCTTTCTCAGTATAAGGAGCTGAAGAAAACATTTCAGGAGGCAAATAACCTGGGGTTCCTGATCTATTTTCAAGTTTATTATAGTTTATATATTCTGAAAATCCAAAGTCTATTAATTTACACTCAAAAGAATCTTTGCTTGTATATATTATATTTTCTAATTTTAAATCTCTATGTACTATTTTTTAATTATGCAGATGATTTAATGCTTTGACTATATCATATATCGTTTTTGATATTTCTTTTTCTTAAAAACGCTTATTTTATTTTAAACGTTAATATAATTCTCCTCCTTCAAGATATTCCATTACATATACTAATTAATTCGAATCTTGGTATACTTCTTCCATTTTTATTATATTTTTATGGTTTTATTTTTATAGAATCGAATGTTCATTTAAAAGCATTTGCTATTTTTTATTTTTTAAATTTTATTTTTATTATTCTTTTTTTATTTACAAAAAATTTATCTTTGTGTGTATTTTCTTACAATTTTTCCTTTTTTATTATTTTTGCGGCAAACAATTTATTGTCTTCCTTTCTTTAAACCTTATTTACATCTATTTATATATTATTATTATTTTTAATTTATATATTTTTTTTATTTTGGCTTTTTGTTTTAAGTTTAAATTTTATTTAAAATAAAAAAAAAATACTTGCAAATGCTCCAGATCCTAAAATTCCTAATATATTATAATATTCTTCAAAATTTTAAAGAACGCATTTATTTTTGATTTAATCGAACATTCTTTTAATATTATCCTTTTCACTAGAAAATAAACGTCTTATATTACTTTCTTTTTAAAATTAAATATAATAAATAGTCCCATCTTTAGAATTTATAGCTTTGCTTTCTATTATTATTTATACATCTAAAATTATATAACCTTTGAAATGTTTACAATTTTATTCATTATAATAAACAAGATAATTTTATAATATTTCATATAAATATTCTTTTTATTTCTTAGATTTTTTACTTATTCTTTATAACTTCATTCCTAATATTTAATCATTTATTTAAAGTTAAGATTACTCTTTATCTTCATCATCACTATCTTAAAAATAATCTTTATCTTCTTTTTTTTCATTTTCATTTTATATTAAGTCTTCTATTGTTTTATTTTATGTATTATTTATCCAAAATTTAGGAATTTTAGTCTTATTTTATAAGGCAGGCTTGCGTCCATAAACAGGCCAATATTTATTAAGTTCTTATATTTGGTTTTCTATTACTTAATTTTGTTTTTATTAAGCCATTTTTTGTGATAGATTATATTCTTTTTAAATTATTTGTTAATATTTATTAATTTTTTTTTTTTTAATTTAATATATTTTATTAATTAATAAAAAAATTAAATATTGGTAATTAAAATAATTTATAAAAAGTTTATTATCAGGATATAATTTTTTTTTTTAAATATATATTTTAAAATAAATGAATTAATTTTTCTTAATTAGTCAAATTAAATTCAATAAGTATAATTTAAATATATTTATTATATTAAATACTAAAATAATTTTATTTTAAAAAACGGATTAAATATAAAAAATAAAAAAATATTTTAAAAAATGTGGAAAATTCTAAACATTGGTAAAGACATAACTAATAAACCTGAAAAAGTTTAAAATCCTATTTCTGAAAACTTAATTTAAAACATAGAAAAAGTATATTAAAATCTTATTGAATAAATATAGTAAGAAGACTTTGAAAAAGAACAAATTGAATAAGTAAATAATTTTTTTTAATTAGAAATTCCAATAAAGATATCTGAAAAAGAAAATGAAAAAACAATATAAAGATTAGAAGAATAATTATTAAAAATAACAACTTTTCATTAACAAGAGTAATAAGAAACTGAAGAAAAACTAAAAATAGTAGTAATTTAGAACTAAAAAAAAGAAGAGATGTTAAGAAAAAGTAATAGGGATATTTTATTTAAGATTTCAGATTTTATTAAGGATATAGGTATACTTTTTGAAGAATAAAATTTAAAAAATTTAACTGATTTTTTCAAAGAACAAGTTTAGGCCAGAAAATAAAACATTTTTATTGAATTTGAAGATTTTTTGAAAAAAAGTAGGGATTTTTTATCTATAAAGAGTAATGAAAATAAAGAAAATGAAAAAAAATTGAATAAACTTAGTGAAGTAGTGTAACTTTAAAAATAAAGTTTAATAAAAAAAACACAGGAGATCAAAAAATTAAAGAAAGAAGAAGAAATTCCAGAAGAAGTTTTAAAAATTAAAGAAGAAATGTAAAAAAAAAGTGATTAACAAATCGAAAATCTACTAGAAAAAATCAAAGAAAAGGATATTATTTTATAAAATCTATAATATAATATAAACTAAATATAAAATAGAAATGAAAAGGCGTTTAAAATGCTAAAAATATAAGAAAACGAATTAAAAGAATATAAAAAAATAGAATAAAATTTAAAAGAGCAGAATTAAATTTTAAATTAAGAATTATTAGAAAAAAATGAAATTATAAATCTATTAAATGCGAAAATTTTAGAAAAATAAAATGAATTTTCCCAGTTAGAAAAAGAAAAAATCATAATTGAAAATGAAATTAAAAATCTATTAAAAAAAGTCAAATCTGATCTTATTAAGCAAGAGAATATGATTGATAAAAGAATAATTTCTAATTATTTTATTTAATATTTTGATACTCAAACCTCTTTCTAAAATAAAATGAGTGCATTTGATACTATTTGCTCAGTCCTTGATATACCGTAAATAGAAAAATTAAAAATTAATACATATAAATCTAAAATTAATGAATAATATATATAAGATAATTAAAATAATATTGATAATAATAATTTAAATGCTGGTTCCAAATCTAATGAAAATAGTTTGGTTTAGTAATTATTTACTTTTTTAACTGAAGAATGAAATTATATCTTTTATATAATTTAATTTTTCTTTTAACTAATTATACATTTAATATTTTACTTAATTTTTTTTATATTATTTTTTTCTGGGTAAAATAAAATAAAATTATTTTTTAATTTGTATAAGAGTTTAAAATATACATTTTAATTTAATATAGAATGTTGAATGTTTATAATAATTATAATTATTATTTTTTTAAAAATAAATAAATATTTAAATAATAAAAAACCATGTATTTTATAAATAGACATATTAAAAAAAAAAAACTAATCAAAAAAAGCCTATTTTTGGGCAATAATCCTAAGGAACATACTAACTAAAATCCTCATTCTTTATCTAAAAAATATTTCCAGTCAAAACATGCTTGAAAATATTTGGAATAAAAACATTTTTAATCAAATCTTAATACTCTCTATCAATTTCCATATTAATTAATTTTTGCATTTAGAATAAATAATCTTAATTCTATTCTTCATAAGCATTCATAAAAAAGTATTTTCTTTTTTATAGGTTTTTTTTAAAAGAGTTTAAATTTCTTATTCAAAAGACTTAATCATTTCTTAACTTGAAGGAAGTGTGATTATTCCATCAATAAAACGCGAAGCCAAAATGCACTATCTTTCTAAATTTTATTATATCTAAAAAGATCTACTTATTAATCCAATAAAAATTAATTCAGGATTTTTTGTACAGAACATTTTTAAATATAAAGGTCCAAAAAATTAATTTTAATTAAGTTCATTTTAGTCAAACTCAAAAAACTTATCTTTTTCTAAATCCAAAAATGGGAAAGAAAATTAAAATCCTGTTGCATATAAAATTAAATCCACATCGGTGATTTTTTCATTACTTTTCAAAATAAAATTTTTTCCATCTTCTATTTCTTCTATTTAACTTTCATAAAAATTTAAATATTGACTTTTAATTAGCTCTTTAAGTTATGAGTTTTCAGATTTCATAAAATAAAGAGTCTTAGGGTTCCCTACTAAACTTATTTTTTTAGGTTTTTCTTCTTAATTTTAGTTCAAAATTATTGCTAAAATATCCCAACAAGAATAACTAGCTCCGTAAATAACAATATGTTTTTGTTGGAATTTTTTTAACTATTTAACTCTAAAATAATGGGTGTGTAATTCTTCCCCTTTAAATTTTCCCTTCTTAATTAAAGGAATATTTGGAACACTAAAATGACCTGTACATACAAGTACAAAATCAGCCTCAAACACTTCATTTTTTTCTTAAAAATTTTCATTTGAACAAGTTTTTACAATAAATTTTTTCGAAAAACATCTTTATTCTTATTAAGTTAAATTTTCTCTCAAACGAATTTCTTTTACAAAAGTATTTGTTTTTATATATTTTCTTATCTCGTATTTTTCTACATAATCTTTTAAATATTCTAGAAATTATATTTAACTCATAAATTAATTTGCAGTAGGCTTTTATGGAAAGCCTTTGAATGTCATTAATGCCTTTGGTAGATTCGATATTAGGTTTTCGTACATTGAACTTGGAAGATATTTATAATATTTATAAAATGCGTTTGTTTAGAGATTTTCAATATCTTATTCTGTTTTGAAGTCAGCATACCACATTCCACCTATATCATCTTTTGATTCAAAGCATTTTACGTCATTATTTGGGTTTTATGATATATATTTAGTCGCCAATATACCAGATGGACCAGCTCCAATTATTATTACTGATTTTCTTTGTGAGTTTTATTATTTCTCTAAGTTCATTGTTCTTGTATTTTTATTTTTAATATCCAAATATAAGATTAAATTTAATTTGATTTTATTTATTTAGCATATATAATAATAACAATTTTAATAAAAAAGTGTTTTTTATAAATATATATAAATATTTTTAATTTAGTAAAAGTCATATTATAAAAAAATATATTTATTTTTTACTTACTTTTTTTTGAAAAAATATTATATTATTAAATTAAAATTTTATATATATATTTTTATATAGAAAAGTTTATAATTTATAAAATTTAAATACTTTAGAAATTAATTTTAATATATATTTGTGTAGGAAAAATATATATTTATTATAATATTATTTACTATTATTAAATTAAATATTTATATTAAAATATTTTTTTAAATTTTATTTCATTTTTTTGTTATATTTGTGTATTTTTTATACATATGTGTTTCACTCATTTCTTATTACGAATAATTTATTTCAAAATAAAAAATTTAATAAGTTAAATATTATAAAAAATTGTATTATTTTTCTAATAAGCAAATTTTTGATTTATACATCAAAAACTTTAATTTAAAATTTTTGAATTTCATTTAAAAAAATATTACAAAACAATATAAAATGAATAAAAATATTTTTTATAATATAAATATTTAAAGAAAAAAAAAAAAAAAAATCTCAAAAATAAAAACAATATTAAAATCTAAAAATAATATGATATAATCATAATCTCCACTTTCAGCCTTAAGCTAAAAGCGAGCTTATTAAAAATAACAATAACAAATATCAGACAAAAAACTGAAATATTAATACTTACAAATAGATGATGAATTCTAAAATCAGGACAAAACATTTTAAACAAATCAACATAATATATATAAAAATAATAATCATGAAGAAAACAGAAATAATTTTAATAACTCCTCAATAAAAGGCAAGAAATAATTAGATAATAATTAATTAGAGAAAAAATTAGAACTGATTGAAAATAATCTAAATAGAGTATGTAATTAGCATGATGCATTAATGCCCTTATTACAAGTATTAGAGGCGATTCCTTAATTATAAAGATACGAATAAAATATGAAAAATATGAATAAAAAATAGTAAGAAATAGAATAAAAAATTAGAGAATTTGAAGAAAATTTTAAAAAAGGAAATCAATATACACATATATTTAGTAATATTGATCATAATTTTAAAAATACCGCTTAAACAATAAATGGAATAAAAAAAGAAATTCAAAAAATCGAAATGAAATAAATAGAATTCGATAAAAATCTCTTTTAAAAATATAATAATAATAATAGTAATTAAGAAATTATGTTTTAACAAAAATTACAAATTGAAGATAAATTTGATAAAAATCTTAAAGATGTGCATAAATTACTTGCTGATTTCAAAAATTAAATATAATTTTAAATTAAAAAAGTTGAAAAACACGAAGATAATGATTTATATAAAAAAAAAGAGCAAAAAAATACACATGATACAAATAATATACACATTAATTAGGAGTTTGCTAATATTTATAGAGAATTAGGAATTTTAAGAACAGAAGTAGAACTAATATATGCAAAAGAGAGATAAGAATTTATACATGTCCAATTATAAAGATTAAATCCTTAATCAGAAAGTGAAACAAGGATTGTTTTAAATGGTTTGGAATAAAATATTTTATTTTAAGAAATCGAAAATTTCGATAAAATAAATTAAGTAAGACTATTGGGTGAAATATAAACTCTAGATTAAAAAATAAAAGGTATAAATGAGGATTTAGAGGTAATTTTATAAGAAAATATTTAAGAAAATAAGGAATAAAATCTATTTTATTAAAAAGAAATCAAATATATAGAAGATAGAATGTTTAATTTAAAATAATAAGTAAAAGGTACAAAAAAAAAATACCTTTGTGATACAAGAAAACTTGAAGATGTGAATATTTAATTAAGTTTGGAAGTTTAAAGATGGAAAGAAGAGAATGAAAATCAGGAATTTTTTTTAGATGGTTTATTTTAGTTAGATTTATTCAAATTAAGAATTAATAAAATTAATGAATTAGTGGGAAATCATGTTTAAGAGTTAACTCATAAAACATAAGAAATCTATTAGTTACTATTTTTTACTAAAGAAAAACTAACTAAATTATTTTCCTTTTGATATCTTTTTATTTACATATTTATTATTTTAAATAATTATATTTATTTTTCTTTTATAAAGTATTTTTTTATTCAAAATCAATTAATTTAAAAAAATTTTGTTAATATAATAAAAAAATGAGAAAATTTAGAAATCTTAATTAGTTGTATATTTAAAAAAAATAAAAAATAAATACTAATTTTTCTAAATAAATAGCTGAAAACTAAACAAAAAATTAATAAATGCATATTTTTTATTTAAATTTTAATTATACTAATTGCAATATACATATTTAAATTAAAGATTTTAAATATACTTTTATTTTTTGATAATTATTAAATTTATTTTTCATATTTTAATCCCTTATTCATAATCTTAATTAACAAATTATATAAATTAATTATTATTAAAAGAAAAAGAATTATACCAATCGGATAATGAAATAGACCTTTTATTATTAACAATAACAACTAAACTTTAAATATATACAATAGAAGAAAAATAAAAAGCACAATATGGATACTTCTATACCCCTTTAAAAATCACCTCGAATACATTCAGGAAAATTAAATAATTCATTGGAAATGTAAGAGATTTTTATGTTACTTAACAGGAGAAAGTTAAGAAGCCATTTGCATAACAAAAAAGTTTCTATTAAATAATTATAATTTAAAAAAATTAATTAAGTCATTCATTATCCATTTTTGCTTGACTTTTTTTCATTGATTTTTTTTTTTTTTAAAAACAACTAATATATAATTTAAACAAAAATAAAGTTGTATAAATTGACAATGTATTATCAGAGTAGTAAGTTTAAAAAATTTTTAAGGATTCAGTTAATGAAGATATATTAATAAAACATTTTTATATATGTTGATTTACATAGAAATTTCAGTAAAGAAAAATAAATTCGCTTATGGACTATATTATTCGAATTTCTGAAATAAATTTTTACAAAGCAAAACTGTTTCCCAAAATAATAAGCAAAATACGCCTATATAGTTAAAAAAGATTCTTTTATTTTCAACATTTCATAAACAAACAGCATAATAGGGAGTTTTTTTACAAAATAAATATGAATTTTAATTCGGTTATTCTATCTAAGCCTCTAATGAAAGGCTTTGATCATAATGAAAAATTTCAATAGGTAGTATTTACTATTTACAAATATTTCATTTTTGATTAAAAAAAAATATGAAAATAAAGTTTTTTTTATTATATAATTTATAAACGAAATTAAATTTATGGAATATTATTTAAATTATATTTTTAAAATGTTTATATAATAAAAATCACTTAAATAAGAAAAATATAAGTAATAAACAGAAAATAACTTTAGATAAATAAAAATAGTGGAATGAACATAAAGCCATAAATAAATAAAAAGATAATTTAAGTATTTATTTTAAAAGGAAAAAAAATTATGAAATTATATAAAATAAAAAGAATTAAATAATTATTTAAAAAAATAAATATAAATCTCTTCGTATATATAAATACTTCATAATCTTCAAAATAAAGATAAAAAATTTTGACTATTTTTCAAAAGAAGGTAAATTCTCATTCAGAATCATTAGTTAAAGAACTAAGATTTTTTTAAAAAAAATATTGAAATAAATTCATCAAAAAATATAGCTTTATATAGGCTTTTTTTCTAAAAAGGCTAATTAATATAAGTAAAAAAAAGTAAATATATATTTAAAAATATATCCTAAAAAAGAAATAAATTACAACTTAATAAAAAATAGGAAATGAGAAAGAACATTAATAATATGAATAGCAATATAAATAAATAAATTATAAAAAACAAAAAAATAAATAGCACATCAACAGCAAACATAATAGTTATTAAAAAAGGCACTACAAATAGATGAAAAATCAAATAAAAATAATTAAATAGTATCAATAATAGTTATAAGAAATACATTCAGCTAAAACATGTATATATAATGCATTTTTTTAAGTTTAAAAATATTAACTTAACTATAACAGTAGTTTTATAGTATATTATAAATACGAAAATATATATGATTCCACTTAATATAAATTGAAAAAGGCTATATTTTTTAAATGATTTAATTTAAATTAAGTAATTGAAAATTAATAACTTTCTTTACTAAATTAATATAATAATAATGAAAGAATGCTATGTTTTTAAAAAATTAATGATATGAATTTATACAAAATACTGAAAAATAGGAATATAAATTAAACTTATTTAATTTATGTTAAATTATACTTTAGCCTTTTATGTTATAAAAAAAAATTAAATTCTAAACATAAAAGAATAATCTTTAAATTTTAAACTGCTAGGTATAATAAGGCTTATTTAAAAAATTATTCTAAAAAATATAACTTAATGATAAAAAATATTGAAAATTCTTTTAAAATTATAATTAAATATAATTTAAATAAAAATTTTAAAACAAACATATTTATAATATATAAATAAATATTTCTATTTAAATTGATACAGAAATAATTTAATGTATGGCTTAATTGATTATTTTGTATTTCATATAAAAAATTCAAGTTATTTATTCATTTTATTATTAATTATTTTACTTTATATTTGCATAATAAAAAGTTGACATTTTAGTAACTAACTATTATTAAATTCTATTTTGATTAATAGATTCTTTAGACACATTTAAATTATTATGTTTCCTTAAGCATAAAGTTTTTTTTATTATTTTTAATTTTAAGTAAGTATTTAACTATGATATTAATCTATTTATAAAGCTCTTTCTTTAGAAATAGAAATACCAATAATTTCAAATTATTTTAAATTAATATTGTTAATTTAAAAATTACTTAATTAATTATGAATTTTAATTAATTCTACAAAAATTTCATAAAACTAAATTTATAATTATTTATCTAAATATTCATATTGATTTTCTAATTAAATAATATTTTTACTTAAATAATTAAAAAGTATTATACAATCATTAAATGTTAATAATAATATGTCATTAATTATATATTTTCCTTTTTACATATTCAATATATCCTATATATTTAAAAGAAAATTTAATATATTCACTACTTTAAACATAATTATAAATTATACATTCATATTTATTACTTCATATTAATTTTAATAACAATTCAAATATATATCGTAATTTAATGATACTCTCATTAAATAATCATAATAATTATTTATTAATATATATTCTTCACTTACATTATATGTTATATTTTTATCTTATTTTAAATTAATAAATTTATCTGCAAAGTCTTATCCCATTTATTAAATACTTAAATGAATCAAAAATAAGAATTTTATTCGCTATTTTATATCAAATAATTCAGTTTACTATTAGTTTATGAATTTGAAGAATTAATCTATATTATCTATGTTTTAATCGAATTATATCAAAAGCTTTTATATTTACTTTGTATTGATTTTATTGCAATTTTTTTCATGAATAAATATGTTTTGTAATATTTATTCAATGCTATTTGAATTTGTAAACTAATTGTAAATTTACTTAATAAATTTATTCATTATTAAAAAATATTTCTAAAATAATAATAAATTATAGTTAATATATAAAACCTAAAACCTTTTGTTTTTTTGTTTTTTTAATTTATTTATAATAAATATATTATAACTATCTTGTGAGCAATATTTTTTTATAATTTTAAAATAAAAATTTTAATTAAAAAATTAATTATTAAAAATTATATTTATTATATATAAAAATATTTACATTTAAGTTAAGATTTAAATATTTATAGACTAAATTTATAAAATATATTGTTAAAATTAATAAATTACTAATTATTCATATTTTTTTATTAAGAACTCAAACAAAAACAAAAAAAAGGCAATTATCCGTTGTTCTAACCTTATTTTTTCTTGATTAAGTTTTTAAAATATAAAAAATTTATATTTATTTAATTTATAATAATATAAATAATTAAATTAATAGTTTATTAAAAAATACCAATTATTCCTTTGATAAAAAATATATCATAATTCAAAATGTTATATCATAATTTTTTATATTTATTATTTTATTATTAAAATAACTTATTGGAGAAAATTTAATTATTAATTAAAATAAATAATTTTAGAAAAATTGTCATAATTTATTATTAATTTTTTTGTATTCTAAGATATAATATGCATTTAACTATTTATTTTTAATAAGATATATTTAAATATCTATTAATTTTTATTTTAAAGAGATAAATTTATTATAATCAACTCTTAATTCAAAGTAAATAAAATCAATATTTTATTATAAATTACACACGACTATAAATAAAAAATGGGAAACATAACAAATGTATATCAAGATAGTAATCATTAAAAAATAGATTAAAAAAATTAAGATTATATTTAAATGAAAGATTAAAAATAAAGTTAAATCTAGTTATTATCATAAAATATAAAAATAAAATAAACACAAACAAACAATTTAAAATACATTATAACATTTAATTGTTTTTGCTAAATAGGAAAAAAAATATACTTGCAGACTGGTATAGTCATTTATAATATTAACTTTTAAAAAATCATAGATACAAATAATATAAATGGGCAAAAATAATCATTAAGAAATCTTAATTGAATAATAATAAAGAATATTAATAATAATGTTTAAATGATCTAAACTAATTTTTAAATTAATCTTTATAAGAGGCAAATAACATAATAAATAACATAAAAAGCTAATAATAAGTAAATTAAAATTTAGAAAAAACTTATAAAAAATATATACAAGAACTAACTAATTAAACTGAAATAATTTTTGAAAATTATGATGGATTGCTTGATTAAAAAGACTTAGTTTTTTACGAATAATAAATTTAAAATATTTATAAATACAAAAGCCTAATAAAAACATTTATAAGAAATTTTAATGAAGGAGAAATTAATCCATTTTATTCTTTAATTTAACTTTTTATTGAAATTATTTAAAATGACGAAACATAAAACTTTTAAGAATAGAGTGAAAGCATATGTGATTTTGTATGCCTTTTAGTGGAATTATTAAGAGTATTTTATCATTTAGATAACTATATAGTAGAAAAATAAAATAAGAAAACTTAAATATAACAAAATAATTATAATATTTTTACTTTTAATGACTTTAGCAATTTTATGTGTGGAATTTTGTTTGAAAATTCATATTTTAACTAAAAAATTAATAAAATCTTTTTTAATAATAATGATTTTCATTATGAATGCTAAAATTTATTAAAGCAGAAAATATTATAAAAAACTAGTTTTAATCTTGAATATTTTGGTGTAAGTCCAGAATATTAATTAAACTAAAAAACTCTTGATTTTTTTAAATGCAAAGGTTAAAATGCTTAAATTTAAGTTCCTTTTTAGAATTCGATTTAAATATTATAATAATTAAAGTATTTAAAAAGCCCACTCTAAAAACTGAAAATCTTATTAAAAACTTTTTAAAATGTGGAATTAGAAATAAATTAATACTATTAATAATATAATATATAAGAAGATAATAAATGTAATACAGAAAACATGCTAGGAATTATATAATTTTTAATTGTTTAATCTAGTTATAACCTTATTTATTATGATTTGTAAATTATCGAAAATTTTGTTTAAAATTATTCTCAAAGCTCTTTTAGTTAATATGTCATTGTCACTTTAAAAAGTGGAATTTATTTAATTTAATAAAACTGATTTTTAAAATTTAAATATAATCTTTATATTTATAAATTTATTACAATAAATTAATTATTTTTATAAAGAACTTTATTTATTATGATTTTTTTTTTAACAAAAGTATCTATTTTTTATATTATCAGATATAAAGTATAAAACTTGATTATAATTATTAATTTTCATATATTTTTTTTGAGAAAATTTATAAAAAATTCAAATTAAATTATATTTTTAAAGAAAAATTTAATATTTTTATTAATACAAAATAATTTACAATCATAAATTTATTTATAAATGAATATAAAGAAAAGATAAAAAATCATATACTTTTTACTTATTTTGAGCTTATGAAAGTTATATATTTACAAGGGTTTTATCGATTCTTTTCAATTAATATAAATACTGTTAAAATAATTGGTAATATCATAAATAATTTATCATTTAATTTAAATAAAAAATTGGTTTTTATTTACATCAATAATCACACATTATACTAGCCCTTCTCTTCAAAATTAATTACTTAAATAATTTTTCAACTTCTTTATTAAAAGATAATTATTTACTTATAAAGGTTTTTTAATAAAAATCATTTTCTTTACTTAATTTTCAAATGTATACACCTTTTTTAATTTAAAAAGTAAACAGTGTTATAATAATTTAATTCTTTTAATTAAATTTATGTACCAGATATGGACAAAATATTCCCTTTTACTTTTTCCAAATTATTTTCCCCATAAAATATTAGTCAAAAAATGAGAAATCTATATTTGTTTACTTAAAAATAGCTTCAAGTCATTATAATAAATTAAATGATATTTTTTATTAAAATAATAAGATAATTATTTAAAAGAAGTAACAAAGAGAAGAAAATTGCATTCAACATAAGTAAATAATTATTCCTTTTAAATATTTGCTTTATATTTAAAAATTATTTTAAATCTACTTTTATTTAATTTTCATTACATTTAAATAAATATTACGCATGAATTTTTTCTAGACCTTACTTGAAAAGATAATTTTATTTTAAATTATACTTTATTATATTATATTTTCACTTTTATTGTATAATATTATTCAATTATAATATTAAGCTCATTTTTTTTAGTGGTATTTTATTTATTTATAGTTTAATTTATTATTTCTTTATTTAAAATAAATAAAAGAATATAAATTATTATATATATATATATATATTATTTATTTATTCATTAATATTTGAATGTCTTTTCTATTTTATGAAGTAGTTTAGAATTATTTTCTGTTAAAATATAAATTTTTTATTTTAGAAGTTAAACTTATTCTTCAATATTTAATATTTTATTATCTTTTTCTTCACAAGCTTATATAAGATTTTAATTTTCTTGAATTAATTATAGAATCTAATTATCTAATTCTTAGTTTATAAGCAAATTTTATCCCATATCTAAGAATTTTTCTTATGAATTATCTTTTTTTTTCTATTCATTCTGTAATTGCTTTTCTAACTTTTGAATTTTATCAGATAAAATTTAAATATTTTAGCCTTTTTATTCTAAAACCTTAGAATATTCTAAGTTATTTTTTTCTAAAATCTAATAATTTTCCTATTCTTTTTCAATCTTTTTTTAAAGAAATTCAATTTTTCCATTTTTTTCAATTAATTCTTTTTTTTTTCCTTTAATTCATTCATAATTTCTTTTAAATAATTTTATTCTTCCTATTATTTTTTGTTTGAGAAAACTGCTTTTTCATAATCCCTTTTTAAATTCTCAATCTCTATTTAATTTTTTTCATTTAAAGTTCTCAGTTAATTGTTTTCTTATTAAAAACTTAATTTTTATTATTTATATTATTCTATTTCTTATAGTAAACTTTTTTCTAATGTTTTCTTTTCTAAATTGAGTCTTTCAGCAAATTTAATAAACTCTTCTTGTATTTTTATTTTCAAATCTTACTCATTTTGTTATAATTTTTTCTTAAAGTTTGCTATTTCCATTTCTCTTTAATTTTCTAAAGAGGCTATTTGCTATTTCAATTTTTCATTTTCCCTTATAGAAGTTTCATTTGTTTATTAAAGATCTTTTATTTAAGATTATAATTAGTTTTTTTATTCTTCAAATATTTCTGTAAATTATTATACTTGTTTTTCCTATTTTTTAAAAATAAAATCATTATTAACTGTTTTTTTTACAATAATATAAGACTGAAACTTTTCATTTTTAAGCTTTTTTTAAATAAATATTATTTATTTATTGATTAAATAAAAGAAAATTTATTACTTCTTCTATTTAATTTTTGTTTGAATTATAATTAGTCATAGACTATTTAATATTATTTTTATTTCTTTTATAAAAATTAATATATTTACTTTTGAAAAAAACAAAAAAATTATTACAATAAAATTTAATGAGATTTTGTTGATTTGTTTAGTGTATTTTTTTATAAAATATTTTTTTTTTCTTACAAGTACATATTTTCATTAGTTACGTAAGATGAAAAACTTCTTTTATTTTACTAAGTTTTGCAAATTTTCATATTTTTTAAATAATGTGTTAAATTAAAAAATTTAAATAAACAAACAAAATATATATTATTAAAATTAGATAAATAAATACTTTTTATACAATTTTTTTTTTTTTTTAAATTTATATTAATATTTATTTACTTCACAGATATATTTAAGCATATTTGTCAAATTTTTAACTCTTAATTAAAATATATAATAAAAGTTTTAAACATTTGTTCTAAATAAAAGATTTTATTTATTTTTTATATTTATAAATACATAAAAATAAAATATACATATAATAATATACAATTTCACAATATAATATAATTCGTCTTTAAAAATATAGAAACTGTATTTATATAATTTTTATGTTTTTTTTTAAAAAGGCAGTTTAATAGATGTTTTATTGATTATCTTGAAAATTTTTTACAAAAAAAGAATAATTATATGGAAATTTTTTTTTCGAACAATTATGTTTTTGATAAATTTGGCATTTTTTCAAAAAATCAAATTTTATTGAATTAAAATAAATTTGATTTTGATAGTTACTATATTAATTCTTATTCGAATTTTTCAATAATACATTATTTATTAAAAAATAAATTATTATAATTATTTATTTTTTTCTAAAATATTTTATTTATAGTAAATAAAAAAATAACTTTTTATTATAAAAAATTAATTTTATTATAATAATAAATAGTTAATGCATACTTCTCGATAAGCGTCTTCATCTTTACATTAAAATTATAGTTATTATAATTAAACTTATGATAATCTACCTAAGAAACTTTTGAATATGAATGATTTCAAATATAAAATTATGAATATAAATTCTTAAAGGTAAATTAAAAAAATATTGCATTTTGAGAATTATATAAATATTAAGAAATCGAAATATTTCAATTGACTAAAATAAAAATACAAGTTCAAACGATACACCATAATTATTTGTTTCTTTAAGTAAATTATTAAAATTGTTTATTAAGAAATTTATTTTATTTTTTAATGTGAAAAAAAATTAAGAAACTATATTAGAAACTTCAATTAATAGTTTTGGCATTATGTGTGATAAGTAAATAATTATAATTTTATATATTACAAAATCTAAAATTATATAAATAAATTTTTGTGTATTATATTGTATTCTTAAAAAAAATAAGAAATAATATAAATTTATATTATATAAATAATATTAATAAAAAGAAAAAAATTATATAAATTATTTATTCAATTTATAATTATTATAATTTAGTAATTATAAAAAAATCAAGGGTTTTTCAATATTTATTATTATTATTTAAATAAAGAACTTTTATAGATTAATCAAAGCTTTATAAAATTTAAAAATTTGGTAAAAAACTTCCTTTATTAAAAAATTAAACTACACTTTATTAAAATTCTTAGTTAAATAAATTGTCTGTATTACCTAAAATTGGTTAAAGCTAATAAGTTTAAATAAAAACTAAAGAAAAAATAATAGACAAACGTATATAATATAACAAAACTATTGAATATAAAAATGAATAGATTACTTTTTTATTTAAAAGTGGAATAATTTAGAATTTAGAAAATACATACATAGAAAGAATATTAAATTTTTAAGAATTATATTTTATTTTAAATTAAACATAAAATTAAATAAAGCAATTTTTGGATAAAAATGTAATTTTTTCAGCAGAAAAAAATAAAATATTAATTTCATTTAAAAAAAATTAATAAATGAATATTAAAAATGAAAATGAAAATCTTTCCAAAGTTTTTGAAGGATAATAATTTTGCTTTATTAGTCCTGTACTTATAATTTAAAATGATAAATAAAAGAAAGAAATATATTTGAAAAAAATGAAGTTTTATATTTTCTTTAAAATGAATTTAAAAACATAGAGAATTATGTATATAATAATTTTTATTATTATTATATTTATTTTTATAATAGGCAATTTTTTTAGAAGATATTCCTGAAAAATAAATTCATTAAAAAGTAAATTTCTAAATAATAAATGACGGTTATAAAAAATTTTAAATGATATTTTATTTATGTAAAAAAAAATATAAAAAGATTCTAAAAATTAAAATAATAAAAACAAATTATCTTCTAAATATTTGAAATAAGTATTAAGCCATAAAAATTTCATAACTATAAGCTTATTGTAAACTTATTAATTAAATATTTTTTAATTATTATATAAAATAGTCCTCCAAAAATTACACTTAAAGCAATTAAAAATAAAGAATATAATCAATTAATTACTTATCATTTCACTTTTTAAGATTTTTATAATTTGTGCTGTCTGTCAACCTAATAAAATATACTTCAATATATTTAAAAAAACATTAGAATAGTAAAAAGAGAAGATAGCCCTTTACTAAAGCTAGATTTAAATCTGCCTACTGTAGAATTTGATTATAGTAATTATATTAAAATTGATAAAGAATGTGATTTTAATGGTTTATTTAAATAACAATAATGTATTATTGAATTATAAAGTGAAGATAACAAATAATACGATTTAAAAATAAGGTTTATATTATTATTATTTTTTTATTACTTTTAAATAAATAAAATATTTTTTTGAAAGTCCTGCATTTTTCGAAATCCATTATGTATTAGATTATTTAAGAGAAATATAATTTTTGAATTAATAATAATTAAATGAAATTATAAAAAGAGGATTCAATTTCAAATTTTAATTAATAACAGAGGAAAAATGAAAATGTTTAAAAGAAATATTTATTTAAAATTTAAAATATATAAATCAATAGTTTTTTAATAACTTTTTTTAATATTTAGTTTATATTTACTTTAGAATATAAATTTAAAATTAATTAAAACTATTAAAAAAAAAAAATTAAATTCTTTAATTATTATATATAATGTATAGTAAAGATTTTAAAGTAATTTATAAAATATATATATAAAAAAAAAAATTATATAATTCAAAATTAAATTTATTAAAATATTTTTTATTTTATTAATCAAAGATAATAATATTAGAAATAAAAATTAAATAGTATTTAAGAATAAATTGTTTAATTTATGATAAATTAAATATAATTAAAATATATATAAAATAAAAATAAAAAAATAGATAGAAAGATAGATATATATATATTAATTTTTATATAAAATATATAAAATTATAATTAAATAAATATATATATATATATATATATATATTTATATATATATTATAAATAATTTTTAATATTTTATATATATAGTTAATTTTATTTTTATTTTTTTATTTGTCTTTATATATTTAATTTATTTTATCTTTTTTTATTATTTTTTTATATTACAAAGTATATAAGTTTTTTTTATACATTGTCTAATCTATAAAAATTTTTAATAATAAATACATATTCATTTAAATAGTTATTTTAAACATATTTGCAATTTTTAATTTATCTAATATATAAAAATTACTATATATATGTTATTTTCTTATTAATTAATAAAGTATTCAAATAATCAATTATTGATTATCTTATAAATATATATTTATATTTTATAATTTTTTTTAAGATAATTATATATTTACACGTCATTAAAATTTTTTTTCTAAATTAACTAATATTATAAGTTTTTTATGGAGATTTTTATTTATTTTAATTAAAAAATAAATTAAATAACGTTATTTATTAAAAGAAATAGAACAAATTAATTTACTTATTTCTATATTCAATATTTATATAAAAAAAAGTATTATAAAAATATAATTAATATATATATTATAATATTTAATTAATTTTGAAAAAAATAAATTAGAAAAATAATCAAAAAAAATGAACAAATTCTTTTATAATATTTTATGTGTTATATTACTCTTTACAAATACGAGATTTTTAAATTATTTGAAGTATATAAATTTTATTGGCGGAAATTTGTTTAATGATGATGAATCTATATATAAATCGCATATATTATTAGACATTAATGATTCTGAATAAATAGAAATTCCTTAATTTATAGATTAATAATAATAAATCGATGATATGAAAGACTAAAAAGAGTTAAGATAAAAAAAAATTGAAATGAAAAGATTAAGAATGAATGCTTGTAATGATTATTATAATGAAATAAATTTTATATGTACAAAAGATAGAGGAGAATTATATTTTCACCCATAATTTGTTGAATTCAAATAAATTGATTGCCATGATCCTGAATTATTTTTGAATTTTATTAACAAAAATTACTCTTGCTCAATAACAAAATGTGATTGTAAAAAAGCACTCAAAAAACACTTTAAGATATAAGGTCGTAAAAGCATAAAAGTTGAAAAAATTAAACTTCCAACTATATATGAGGACATTGCTTATTGAAAAAATAAGAATATTCTATTTCAATATAAAAAAAAATTAATATCAATAAAATAATAAAAATTAATAATAAATTTATATATTTTTAAAAAATGCATTTTGACTATTATATATTTATAAAATTTAATTTACTTTCTTGCATTAATTATTATTGTTTTATATAAAAATATATTATGAATGAAATTTTTATTTATTACATAAACCAAAAAATATAAAAATTCTTCGAGTTTTAATCATAAATATGATAATATATATTATATAAAATAAATTAATATTTTTAATTATTTTCATATTTTTATTCTTGTTTGCAATATTTTGATCTCTTTCTTTTTTTATCATATAAATTGCATAATTCTTTTGCCTTTATATTATTATTTTTTTTTTTTTTTTTAATTACCTATTCATAATTATTCTTTGTTTTTTTTTTTTTTCTTTTTCTTTTTCTAAATATACATCCTTATATTAATTATTTAAATTATTAATTTTATATTTACATTCTATTATTAGAATTTTGTTTTAAATATATTCTTTGAAAATTTTATTTACGCTCTATTTTATATTTTTGATAGAGCTTAAATATTATATATATATATATATATATCTATATTTTTTATTTTACAAACTAGCAAATTAAGTTAAATAAGCTTATTATATAATTTAAAATTACTATCTTAAGTTTTTTTGTATAAAATAATATGAATAAATTACTCTCTTAATTTTAAAATAACTTAAATTGGTATTTTTAAAACATAAATACTTCCTTTTTAAATATTAAATATAAATATAAAAATAAAGTAAATTAATTATTTATTATACAATCTTTTATTTTTTTTAAAAAATGATGCGAACTTTTACAATTTTTTTTTTACAATCTAATCCTTTATTTAATGAATTTTATTTAATTAATAAAATATTTATTACTTTCTTTTAAAATTAAATAATTTAATAAAAATAAAATTTTACATTCTTTATAATAATAAATAAGTTAGGATTGATTTAAATTTATTTAATTTACGCACTATATAATTTTTTAATCATATTAAATAATATTTTTTAATAATAAATACAATCTTTTGTATTTATTTAATATTAAAAATAATTAAATTAAATTTTAGAATACTCTCTTTTGTTTTGGTTTAAATAATACATTATGTTTTTTTAATAATAATTTGCTATTACAATCTTTTTATTTAATATTAAAATAATATACAAAAAATATGTAAATTTTAATTTATGTTACTCCCTAATAAAAAATAATATTTTATTAGTATGTAAATTTCTATTAAAAGGTATTACTTTCTATATATAAGATGATTTATATAATTTAAATTATTTTAATAAAAAAATATCTTATTACGCACTTAATTTTTTAAAATAAAGTTATAAAAATTGTAATTAATATAATTAACTTATTTTTTTATTTACTAACTTTATATTATTAATAAATATAAATTAAATAGCTTATATATTTTACTCCTCCCTTTCATTAAATTACAAATTAAAAAAATAAATTTTGATAAAAATTTCATTTACATTATACTTAAAATTTTATAAATAAATATATAATTAAAATTGTTTTACTATCTATAATAAAAATTATATTGAGAAAATAAATGATAATTTATTTATATTTCTAGATTACTAACTATATTATTAAAATAATATAAATAAAAATATCTTCAATTTTAAACTACTATATTATCCTAAAAATATAATACAAAAGAAGAATTTTTTTTGTTGGAAAAAAAAAAATATTACATAAGAGGCCCACTATTTTTAAAAAAATAGTTTTAATTTAAAAAATTTAATATAAGTTTTTTATTAAACTTAGAAAAAAATGTTAAGCAATTTAATTCTTTGGTTGCATAAATTAAGACATTAATTTTTCAATTAACTTATATTTTTAATTATTTCTGATTAATTGTCTTCATATTAAAAACTATTATATTTTTACAAATAATCTTATTATCTTTTATATATAATATCATCAGAATCATTTACTTAATTATCCAAATCATTTTATGAGATCTTTTTTTATTATATATATATTTACTTTGGTTTAAATAGTTTTATTCCTTGTTTTTATTTTTTCATTTGAAAGCTATAAACATTTTATTCGTGAATATCTTATAATGTATTTGATTAATATTTTTGTTAAGTTGAATTTTATTGATTTTCATTTTAATCCTAAAATATTGTTTTTTTAATTTTTTATGATTTCTTTAAAATTAATGAAATTATTTAAATTAGTTTTAAAATAAAATTATAAAGAATACATTTTTAAAATTATTTTATTCATAAATGATATCTTATTTTATTATTTTTTATTATTTATTTTCTAGTTATCTGTTTAAATTTAAATCAAACGTAATAAGACTTTATTTTTAATATTCTTCGCTTTATTATATTTATAATTATTGATTAAAATATGATATATTTTTTTTTTCGTCTTTATATATAGTTTACCCTTTTATTTGTTCCTTTTTTTTATAAAAAAATAAAAGTATATAAATATTTTATTTTATATTTATAGAAATAAAATTAGAAAAAAATGATAATCATTACAATAATTTTCAAAAAGTTAGCAATAGGTTATTAAATTAAATTTAGAGAATTATTCATTTATTAATATATTTCTGTTTGAAGCCACTTAAAATTATTTTATTCATAATAAACTATTTTTGATAGTTAATTTAAATTAAATATTGTAATGTCGTAGCTTTATGTTCGTTATAATTAATAAATATTATTATTCCTTTTTATATTTTCAACAATTTTTTTAACATTTTCATTTATTTTAATTTTTCTTTTTCTTGAATTAAGTTCTGTTTAATCTTTATTATATTATATTATATTATATTATATATTATATTATATTATATTATATTTATTATTTGTTTTTAGAAAATATTAACACTTACTTCTTTTAAATACATTTCTAATATTATTATTTATTTAATACATGTATTTATTTCATAAAAAGTTTCTATTTTCCGATCCAAATTATTATAATCTGGATTCTTTTATTCTTTTTCATAGCTTTTTAATGATTATTCAAGTTCATCAATAAAATCTTCTATTTCCAATTCACATAAATTCCCCATTTTTTATTTATGTTTATCTTTATGGCAGCTTTTACAAATTAATTTGTTGTATTATTCTCCACATTCTTTATTAAGACATCTTTTTATATTTAATATATAAAATAAACTTAAATAAAATACATTCTATTACAAGGATATATACTATAACAATTAAAGCACATTTTTTTAGAAAAAGTGTTAATTTTTTTAATTTTTTATTTATATTATTACAAAATAAAATTTATAATTATTACAAACAAATAAATTAAAAATTTAAATATAATCTGTAACTTTAAATATAAGATAATATTTGTAATTATAAAAAAGTTACAAAGAATATAAGAAAAAATCTAAATAAGTATTTATAAATTTTAATATAATGATTTTCATATAAAGTTAATTTTATAATTTTTAAAATAATAACTTTTTTCAATTTTTATTAAATTTTAAAATATTTTAATAAGCAAAATATTTTTTAATTAAATAATTATATGTGTTTTTAATATAGTAATTATAAAAAATATTCAATTTTTTTATAGTTTTTTATGAAAATTATAATTCGACTTTATAATAAATATATATAGCATAATTTTTTTTCAAAGGATGTTTATTTATATTGAATATAGATAATAATATAAATAAAGAACAATTAAATAAATAATAAATTTAAAAATATAAACTAATTAAAATCAAATTCATAAAAAAAAAAATTTTAAATATAATATTATTATAAAAATTTAAAATAAATAAATAATTATATATATATTTTAATTAAGAAACAATTGCATATATTATAATAATATCGTTAAATAAATTTTAAATTAAAGAGAAAAATGGGAAACTCTTCAATAACATCTAAAACTTTAATAAATAATTAAGAAGTTCTCTAAAACAATGTTTATGGCTAATTTATTCTTATAAAATCTTAAGAAAACCCTATATAAAATTACGCTTAATTAACATAGATTATACAAGATTTTAAATACTAAAAATAAATTAATGAATTAGAACAACGTTAAAAATTATCTCACAAAAACTTAGTGAAACTGATTAATTT
>NW_004086053.1:0-86909 GCF_000220395.1 Ichthyophthirius multifiliis
TTTTTTTTTTATATTTGAATTATAATATTATTAATCATTAATAAATTATTTTCTAAATGAAAAATAAATATAAATAGCAAAAAATATAAAAATAAATAAGTAAATATGAGTAAAATATGATATATATATATATATATATATAAATATATATATATATTATATTATATTATTCTAGAATAACTTAAGCGATATATTTCAGTTATTCAATTCTTTTTATTTAGATTAATTATTTTTAAAAATATATCAAATTAAAACTAATATATATGTATTAAATATATATAATATATTAAAATTTTTCATGTATGTAATTTATAAATAAAATAATTAAAATTTGAATATATAATTAAAAATAAAGTATTTAATATATAATATTAAAAAATATATAAAATATAAACTTAAAAAAAATGCAAAATTAAATTTATATTTATTTTGATATTAAAGGACAATTATATAATATATAAAAATAAACAGTAAATTTTATATTTAAAAATAAATAAATATTTTAACTATAAAATACAATCAAATTTTATTCTAAAAAAAGGAAGACTTTTGATTTTATGAAAGTTTAGTTTATGCCGTAGTTGGCCTATTAGTTTAATAATTTGATTATTTCACAGATATAAGAGAAACTTTAGACAATCCAGAATCTGGTCTTTTTGAAAATTTTGCACTTTAAACTCTAGGTATAACTGATTTTGGAAAGTTTCTTTTCTACTCATTTTCCAATTTTTTTAACCTCTCCCCAATTCGGATCCTAAAGCATTTTTTGATTAAACTTATCAACAATTTAATTAATATTTAATTATTATTATTTCAAATAGCTTAAATACTAATACCGAATTCTTTATTAAAATCATATTGATTTCAATAAGAAGTTATTAGTTTTTTTAAAAAACTTTATCGTATATTTTAATTCTATCTCCTTCAAGTTGTTTAAAAGTTTTTTTGAAATCTTCTTTTTTTAATTCTTTTATTTTTTATTAAGATTTTATTTAATCTTCACTTTCACATTCTTATATTGGAATTGTTTAATTGTCCATCTAAAGCATATATTAAAAATTTTTCTTTATTTTATATTTTTATTCCCTTAATAAATAAAAAAATAAAATAGATTTTATATTTATTTATTTATTAAAAATTAAATAACTTATTATTTTTATAATTTCCTATGTTTTTAAATATTTGTATTATTAGAAATATTTGTCTCTGTAATTTCTTTTATATTTCCTAATTATTAATGAAATATATATTTTGTAGGAGATACTTAAGATATTATTTATTCATAAGCCTTTTTACTCATTCTATTTTAATCAACGAACTTTTATCCTGATTTTTTTTGGTTATTTTAAAAAGTAATCTTAACACCTATATTAGGCTAATTATGATATTATTAAAATAAAAGAATATATAAATATATAAATATATAAATATATAATATATATAAATATATAAATATATATAAATATATAAATATATTTAAATATATATATAAATATTTATATTATATTTAAAATATAAAGATAAACTTTAATATTGTCGTTTTAAGGTGGTTATTTATTAAATTCCTATGTAACTGGTTAATATTTATTTTCTTTCTTTTTTCTCATAAACTCATCTTATAATTTTACATATTCTTAAGGAATAGAATCCTATATTATTATTTTATTTTTATATAAATTAAAATAATTTTAAATACTTCTGATTTAGCTTATTTTAGAACTTCCTTAGTAATTTTATTAAAATTCGGTTCTATTTAAATTACTTCACTCGGGAATTAAATATCACATTTTGATCCAAAACCACCGGAATCTTTATTTAAAAAGATAATTTTCCCGTCATAATCTTGCGTAAAGTCTTTACTTTTCATCAATCTAAGAACTTCATTTTTTCTTTCATTTTATTCTTATTCTTCTTTCTCCATTTTTTATTTTCTTTAATTTTCAAGTTATTTTTCTTTATCTTTTTTTTCCCTAATATCCCTCAATCTCTCCCCAAAAGGGTCATTTTCGATGTTTTTCGAATTCTTTTCAGTACAATAAATAACCTATATCTATTATTATTATTATTATTATTATTTATCTTATTGTTAATTTTATAAATAAGACTAAAAATCTTATTATAATGAAAGTCTGCTTAAATTAGTTTAAGTCTATCTTCCTAAAAGTTAACTTCCAGTAATTACTCTTTATATTTTGCTTATTCCATTCTATAAGTATTATTAAATAAAAATATATAAATATGTATAATTATATATCTATATATAAATATATAAATATATTTATATATATATATATATATATTTATATATATGTATATTTAATTTTTACTCTAGATATACCTGAAACTCTACTTGCATTACTTATAATACTTTTAGTATCACTTATATCATCTTCATTATCTAGTTCATGTATTATATATTCTACTTTTGTACTTAAAACTGCTCTATTATCTAGTTTTTATATTTCCTTTTTTTTTATAATTAATTTTTTTATTTTGATTTACAGGTTCTTTTTCTTCTTTCCATTATGTTTAAATTGATTCTTCAGTTTCACCATTATCTTTTATTTGAAAATATTGTTTTGCAACATTATAACATTAATCACATAAATCTTAAGATTCATAAAATGGTTGATGTGTTTGTAAATATTTATCGTATAATATTTCGCTGCCATCAAATATTATTTAATCTATTATTTTTTATGTGTTTAGAACTGATATTAAAGATACTAAGTCGTTATTTTCAGAAAAGTTATTATTCATATAAATATATTTTAAATATAATATATTTATATATATACATATAAAAATTAATAATAAATAAAATAAATATTTTTTAAAAATAATATTAAAATAGATGTTTTATTATTATAATATTTTTAATATTTTTTTATTTTACTTTTTTATAAAAACTTAACTAAACTTTGAAATTTTTTTTTTTTTTTTAATTAAAAAAAATATAAACTTATTTATTTATATATTCTATTAAAAATATATCATTTTATATTTTTAAATAATAATATTAATATTATTCATTTTAATTAATTTTAATTTTTATTAAAAAAAGTAAAATAATTTAATTTTATAAACTATGCTTTAATTTTTAATGATTTTATATATAAAATATTTTATTTTCATCAAATTTAAATTATTTTTTTAATATTTTTTTTTTTTTATATTTTTAATTTTAAAAAAGAAATTTGCATTCATTTATCTAAAATAGAAATTAAAGAAAAAAAAAAAAAACCAGAAACTAAATACAAAAATGATAAAAACACTATCATATATAATAGTATTTTTTATCCATTAATCAATTTCGCTTAAAACTGCAAATGATTTTAAATCAGGATTATTTAAATTTAATACTATAGCAAGTGGTAAAATAAAATATAAAACTAGAAAAGAAGAAAAGTATAATATAAAAAATATTTTATTGAAAAAAAAAGGTGTATATTAAATAGATATCGGTAAATTAGAAGACGATCTTTTAATGGCATATGGTGATTTTGATGGAGACAAAAAGTAAAAAGATAAAACATATAATTAAAAATTTATTTATTTTTAAAAAAGTACAGATATGGTAACTATATCACATGATAATAAAGTAAATGTAAATATATGGGATACAAATATAGGTAAAAAAAATACTTAAAAATATATATTTTTAAATAAAATATAAATAGCAAAATTTAAACGATTTTAGTTGATGAAAAAATAAAATTAAGAAACTTTATGTGAAGGATAAATAGTGAATATAATTCCATGTAAAAAAATAATAATATTAAAATTAAAATTAAATTTATAAAACACTAATTTTTTAAAATTTAAATAATATGTATATATAAATATGTATATATAAATATGTATATATATTTATATATATATATATATATATATATATATATATATACACATATATTTTATATTTTTTTTTAAAGCTGATTACAATTTTGATGGAAAATTAGATGTATTAGTAGTTTTATAATAAGAATAATTATATTGTGTAGAATTTTGGATACAAATATAATGTTCTGTTTTTACATGTTAATTTGAATTAACATAATATAGTAAATAAGATATTCTTAAAAATTTAAAAGCCTAACCTTTCGTTGGAGATTTTTTAGGTGATCATACTACATCTTTATTTATTTAGACTTAATAAGATAGCAAAAGATATATAATAAATATAACTGAAAATGATTTGTATGTATACACATTTAAATTTTATATAAAAAAATAAATTTAGATTTATTCAAGAATTCATTGAATTAATAACAGCTGGTGATTAATGCTTAGAATATTCAGGAACAAATAATATTGATAATCCTCATTTTAGTGCATTTGCTGATTTTAATGGAGATTGTAGAGCCGATATTATTATCTAGACTGTGACCCCTAATGGAAAAAAATAATTAGAGTATTGGGAAAAAACTGATAGCGATAAATTTTGTTTAAGAGCAATTTAAAATTTTGAAAAGGAAGATTTTGAATTTTACTCATTTGCATTAATTGATATTAGTAAAAAATAATAAAATATACAAAATTATTTATAAATATATATTTAAGATTATGATGGTGGTACAGATATAGTAGCTTTAGCAAATTAAAAAAGCACAAATGAAAGTTTTATAGTAATATCATATAATAAATATACTGTAGGAAAAGATCATTTATGTATGAAATTTTCAGAATTTCCTTTTGATGAAATATCTGTACTTGGATAAGTAATAAATTATAAATATTTTTAAAAATAAATTAAAAAAAATATAGTATGTCAATTATATTTAATTAGATTTTCGTTTCTATATAAATGAAACGACTCCTTATCCAAGATTTAGTGATATTGATTTAGATGGATATCCTGAAATAGCATTGATAAAATAATAAAATTAATAAAATCCAAATCAAGGATTACCTATTATTTTAGCAAATAATAAATGTAGTAAAGGATGCGATTAATTAAGTGTAGGAGAAAAAAGAGGATTCGATTCTAATGAAAATAAAAATAATGATAAATATAGACATTATGATAAATTTAAATATGTTATTAGTCATACAATTTCTTTTTTGATTTTAATGAAGATGGGCATATCGATTTTCTTGTAAATTCATTAGTTAATGGAAAAAATTAAATAAAAGGATTTTATGATTTTGTTTCTACAGATGCTTTTTTTGTAAAATTGTTAGGTATTTTGTAAATTTTTTATTTATTGAATATAAAATAAATAGGATTAAATGGATTTTGTGATAATACTTCATGTTAAAGTAGTAATTATTATGGAATGACATTTGAAGTTGTTGTTACATCTTTAGAAACTAATTATTATGTTGCAAAAGGTATTTAAATATATTTACTGTATAAAATTTATAATATATATATATATATATTTTAATAATAAGGATCATAATTGAGTTAATCATAACATAGATCTCTTTAATTGCCTTTTATTTTAATAGGTTTATCAAGAACAAATAATTATGTAGAAAATTTCCATGTCGGATTGCCTTAAAATAATGTAAAAATAAATAAATATATATATATATATATATATATATATATATTATATTTACATATTTTTATATATTTATGTATTTTATATCTTTATTTTTAGTTCAGTGATTCTGTTAAAGTATGGACACCTATTATTCCTAATTCTTAATTAATAATTTTTCCATTTTCTTTAAAACAATCAAAGTAGTTTTTTTAAACATTATATAAATTTAATAATATATTGTATTTAGATGGGAAATAAGTATTTTTATATAACCAAACGAGGCTTTACTTGTTGTTGTAATTGTAACTTTAGGTATTTTAGCAATTTTAGCTGTAATTATTGGATGGCATCATTACAAAGAAGAATAAGATGATATATAAACATAAGCATAATTTTTTAAACTCTTTAGATGAATAACTTAGAAATAATAAAAAATGCATAAAAATATATTTTTAAATTGAATAAATAAAATATTGTAATATTTATTATTTTTTTTTATAATATTTTATCTATATTTTAATATAAAAAATATTTAAAGTATATTAGTTTTAAATATAAATAAATATATAATAAAATATTATAAATTTTTTTGTATATCATTCTATTTCTAATAAATTACTTTTATTAAAAAAAGTATAACATATCTATTTTGAATTATTATTGCGTCTTAGCATATTTATAATAACTATAAAATACATTAATTAATTCGAAAAATTAATGAAAGTTTCTCATTAAGTTCAAATATGATTAATCTAAAAATACTTGTAAAAAAAAGAATACATTAAAAATTTAAATAGAAATGTAATTTGAGATTTAAAATCTCGTTGATTGTATAAGCGATTATTAGAAATAGAAATGCAGATAAAATAATAAAATATAGATATTTAATAAAATATTTTTTAGAATTATATAAAAAAAAGAGAAAATATAATGTATTAATAAAGAGATAAAGTATATTAAGTAAGAATAACATTATTTAAAATTATAATAATTTAAAAAATAATTTACATAAAAAATTAAACATTTATATTATAAAATTTAAAAATATTATAAATAAAAATGGAAAAATTTAAAAAAAATATTAATAAAAGAAAAAAAAAAATATAATAAATAAAAAAAATTTAATGTAATAAAAAAGTAAAATAAATATATATATATATATATATATGAATATTTATATATTTATATATTATATAATTTTTTTTATAATTAATACATAATAATTTATATATATATTTTTAATAATTCTCTCTTTTATTTATTTTATATCATAATTTTTTATATTATTTTAAATTTTTTAATAATATTTATATTTTATTTTTGTTTTTTATATTTTTTTTGATATATTATAAATTAATATTAAAATAAAAATAAAAAATTATCATGATTTATTTTAATATAAAAAAAATAAAATAAAATAAAATTATATACAATGGAATAATCTTAAATTTTTAATAATTTATATTATTAAAATTTTTTTTTTTAAATTAAGATATTTATATTTTAAATGAAAAATTTTATTTTTTTTAAATATAAAAAAAAAATTAAAATATAAGAATTAGATATACACATGACTATAAATTAAGATTTTGCAATATATATATATTGTATAATTTTTTATTCTAAATTTTATTTTTTATAAAATATTTTTTTTTAAATTTAAAAATTATAATTGTTATAACAAAAATTTTATTTGTGCAATTGTTAAATCTTAAATTTAATTAATATACATAATGGAATATAATTATATATCAAAATAAAATAAAAGAAATTAATATTAAATAAAATTTATATTAAAAAATTTAATTTTGTTTATATAAATTCTAAGACATATTTAAATTACAATTAAGTTATAAAAATTAAATATATTTTATTTATTTTTTTAAAAATTAAAATATATATAAAAAAAATTAATTTATTATAAAAAGAAAAAAAAAAAAATTAATTAAGTATTAATAAAAAAAATAAATTATATTACTTATAATATATATATATAAAAATGAAAACTGTAGATTTAGTATAGGCTAACCTAACTTTTAATTTTAATCATATATAAATAAATAATTCCAATAACTAAGCTAAATAAAGTTAAGAATTTCTAACCGAAAATTTATAGTATTTTTTATCTCAAAATTCGCCAAAAGTTAAATTATTTTTAAACAATAAAAAAAACGAAAACATTTTAATAAATGACAATTAAAATTCTTTAAATTCTACAAATTAATCATCATCTAATTCCTTAGATGTGTGTTTTTAAAAAGGACCTAAAGATGTTTAAGAATCTCCCTAAAATATGATTGAAAAAGATATAAGATTTTCTAATGAAGGAATTTGCATAAACTATGAAGAAAGAAACCTTCAAAATATATTTTCTGATCAAAATTAAGGACTATCAATTATTCTTGGATATATATTTATTGTATTTGCTGCTTTTTTATTCATTGGTGTATTTTTTTCGATTTTCATGGCACCTTTTCTTAATAAAAGTAATTATTTATTACTTGAATTTTTGAGGCTAGATGATTTTTATTGCTGTTTAATTCCTTTGTCTATACCAGTTTCATTTATTACTATATATTGTAATTGGGTGTGTATGAAATATTTAAAACATTCTTGAATGAATATTTTTATAATTATAAATAAAAAATATTTATAAAAAATGACTGAATATATACTATTTAATTATTAAGAAAAAAAAAGTATAAAATAAATAATATATATAAAAATATTTATTTTCTCATTTTTAAGTTTTTTTTCTTTTTTTTTTGTAATTTTTATTTATATTTTTCATTTAGCATATGATTTTTGCCTTTTTTTTACTTTTCTTTGTATTGAAAATAACTATTTAATTTTTACGCTTTTTACTTGTTAATATTTATTTAATTAAAAAGAAAGACATTATAATTATTTTTCATATATATTTTTTAAAAAAATATTATCATTTTATTATGAGTTTTTTATAATTTTATGATAAAAAAATAAAAATATATTTTTATATTTTTTATTTTGTGTAACTATGTATATTTAGTTAAAAAAAATAAAATCATATAAATCAAAATTAAATTAATTTAAATTTAATATTTAAAAATTAATTTATTATACATTATTTTTAATTTTTAAAAACTTTATATTTTTAAATCAAATCAAAACCAAATGTCATTAAATAAATATTTTATTGTATGTTGTTAAAATGATAAAAAGATATTCATATTTATTTTAATTTTTATTTTAAAATAAAATTTTTATATATAATATTTTAATCATATATATATATATTTGAAATCCTTATTGTAATTTTCATTAAAAAATATTTAAACATATTAACTTTATTTTAAAATTAAAAAAAACAAAAAAATTATTCATAAAATCATAAAAATAATATTTTTTTAAATTTTTTTTTAAAAAATAAAATAAAATAAAAAAAATAAAAAAATATTTTAAATTTAAATAAAAAAATTTCAACAATTAAAAAATATACTATAAAACATAAAAATCCCAAAAAATATATATAAATATATGAGTTATCAAAATTTAAACAATTAAAGTACAAACAACTCACATATAAATAATTTTTCAACAAATCAAAGTACGATTAGCCGTCCATCTACCAGTAATTACATTTAAAAATCCCCAATAATCTAAACCTAAAAAATCGATAAAAATAAAACAATAAACCCATATTCAAAAAAAGATTGGTAAAGTGGAACAGATGCTTTAAAATAAATATTTTTTGCAAAAGATGAAGAAATAGAATATTGGAAATAAATGTGTGTATAAAAAGAAACAACAATATAATAATTTGAAATAATACACGAGTAAAAAGTTTAATATGAAAGTGATAATTATTAATTAAGAGATATTATATCTTAAAGAGATAACGAAATTGAAATTTTAAAAAGAAATTTAAATTAAGCAAATTTCTTAAAGGAATCCAAAATATAAGAATTAGAAGAAAAAATAACCAACTTAACAGTCGAAAATAATCGATTGAGGAATTTTTTGAATTAAAATAATCAAGAATTAGAAAAAGTTTAATAAAAACTATAAAAAAATGAGCAAGAGAATTAATAAAAGATCAATTAAATAAATAATTTAATGATAAATTTAGATGAATATAAAAATAAATATAAAAATTAAGATTTTTAATGTCAAAAATATAGCGAAATATAAAAAGTAATGGAAAAAAAATCGAATAATTAAATAAATAAATATTAAATTTAGATGAAGAAAATGAAAAAATAAAAAATAAAAAAAGATTTTGAAAACGAGATTATGAAGTTTACTAATTAAAATTAAATTTTAAGCCAAAATAATATTAATTATTAAATAAAAAATAAAGAATATGAAAGATATATTTGTCAATTAGAAACAATTATAAACGAAGAAAAATAAAAGAATATCCAATATGAAAATATGTATGAAATTCTTCAAAAAAATATTAAAGAATTTCAAGAAAAAACAGTTTAGTTAACTTAAGAAATTGAACGTTTAAATAATATTTTGGCATTGAAATTTTAGGAAATCGATAAATTATAAAATTCATTTTCTAATGCAGAAATTATAATCAAAAATTTAAAAGATTCAAATTAAAATTTATAAAAACTAAATTTTAACCTAACTTAATCATTTTAAGAAGCTCAAAATAAAATAGATGACCTTAATGTTAAAAGAAATCAAAAAAATAAAGAAATAATCGATTGGGAGACTAAAGTAGCCCTTTTTTAAAGTGAAATAGAAAGATTAAGAACTCTTATATATTAAAAAGACGAAGAGTTGTAATATGGTAATATTAAAATTTAAAAACTAGAAACAAATCTATAAGAATTCTATAATTTAAGAGAAAAGAATAAAGTTTTAAATTCTGAAATAGATAGACTAATGGAAGAAAATCAAATATTAGATATCGAAAATTCTTAGCTTAAATAATCAATGGTTAGTATAAATGATTTAAATGTGAGAATTAGCGATTTATTATTATTTTGTGTATAACTTTTGACAGAAATCGAATGTTTAAGGAACAGAGTAAAAGAAAAAAATGAATAAGTAAAATAATTTAGAAAATCTTCTTTAGTTTCATATAGAAATTGATTATTTATATATAAATATATATATTTTTTTTTAAAAAAATAATTTTTTTTTTGTAGTTATTTTTATTTTTCTATTTTATATATATAATTACTTATTTTTTTGTGTGCTTTTAAAATTAATTTTTTTATTTTAATTATTTATTATATTATATTATATTGCTTTTTTTCTATTAATTAATTATATATGATTATATATAATTTATTATATTATATTGTTTTATTTCTATTAATTAATTATATATGATTATATATATTTTTATTTTATATATTTAGATTTTTTTTATTTTATTTTATAATTATTTTAATATATATATACATATGAAATTTATTTATTATTTTTTTGTAAATCTTTTCTGATTTATTTTTTTATTTTTTTAAACAAAAAAACTCTATCTCTATAAAAGCAAATAGTCCAATATTAAAATATTTTTTATATATATAGAAATTAAATTATTTTTATTTTTATAATTAAGTTAATATTTTTAAATTTACTCCTTATAATTAAATTTTATGTAACGCAGTCTTTTTTAGCTTCAAACATTTATTATTACTATATCAGTAACTGTATTATATACTTTAAATATACATTTCAGAATGTTTTATAGGGGTTTTTATATCCATTAATAATGAAGTCATATTTTTTATATAAAAAATTTAAGAAATTTTTAGTAAATATAATAATCAAATATTTATTTTTCTAAAATTAAAAACATTTTATAATTATATTAGAAACTTATATAAATATAATTAAAAGAAAATTTTGTCAATATAATAAAGAAATTATAAACCTATAAAAGAAATAAAGGCTAATTATATACTAAAATTATATAAAGAGAAAAACTTTTTAAAACTAATAAATAAAAATGCTATTAATATATCTAAAACTAAACGAATTTTCAGTTTTAATTTAAAAAAAAATCACACGAATAAAATTTTGATTATTAAATATTAAAAATTATATATATTAAATTATACTAAAAATAAAGTATTTATGTGTTTTATAGTATATTTATATTTTTTATAAAAATATATTTAAGATTTATTATTTGTTAATCATTTTTATTAAATAAATAAAAAATAATTTTTGGTAAATTAGAATTGATAATATTAATATTTGTATATAAATAGATTTATTTTAGAAGATTTTTTAAAAAGAAAAAAAAAATATTTATATAAAGAAACATATATATTATATATGAAAAAAATAAAAAAATAGTATTATAAGAATTTATATATTCTTAAATTATTAAGTTTAAAAGTTTGTGTAACTAATATGATTATTTAATAATTGTTTTATGAAATTATAAATTAATTAAAAAATGAAAAATGTATTCTATATTTAAATTTCGATTAATTCTATATTAATAATTTACTTTATTACCTTAAAGAATTGATAAAAGAAAAAACTTCCAATTGACTAAATTTAAAATAATAATTAAAAATAAATATATATATCATTGAATATGTTTTTCTTCATTTTAAATAATAAAGTGTATAAGAAAAATTTCTAGTCATATATATAATTATTAAAAATAATTATAAATAAATATCTATTTATTTTAATATTAAATATCTTACTTACTTTAACAAAAAATTTATATTATTTTTATCGAATTATTTTATTTTAAATATATTAATAATTAGTTTATTTTTTTATTTATAAAATTCAATTATAATTATATTTATTACTAATAGATAGATTCTTTATTATATATATTATATTTATAAAACATATATTTTTAAATAACATATTATTATTATTATATATATATAAAAATTTACCTAAACATTCAGAAATATTACATACCTAATATAGCTAAACCTTCCTTATAAAATAGAAACCAAAAACAATATATTCATAAAACTCCTCGAATGCCTTTATCAAATATAGTAAACTACTTATATAAAAAATTCAAGTAATACATTACTCAAATAAATACGATTAATTATCAAAAAAACTATAAATTTACACTAAAAAAAAATATAAACCCGATTTCATAAACATAAACCATGGGCCAGGCCGAACTGTATTTTTTTATGAAAAAACTATTTTTTTTAGATAAAAAAAGTACCTAGAAATTTTTAAAAACATATATTAATAAAAACTAAAAGCCTTTATAATCATTATTATTAAAATTCAATATAAAACCTTTTTAAAAGGGCCTTTCTTAATTTTTTTACCATAAAGCAAATTTTTTACATAGAGTGACTTTTTACAAATAATATAATTTAAAAATTTGAAAGATTCATGTAAATATTAAAAAGTATATAAAATATAGTATATATTATCCATATAGAATTAATGTATAAATGAATATAAAAAAAAGGATTCGATAAAAGGAAATATTTTACAAAAGCAATTTAAATTCAACCAAATTTGTTTGGGATTATTTTATTCATTTAGGGATATAAAATATTGTTTGAAATTATTATAAACTAATAAAAATATAAGAAATATTCGAATTTAATTATTTATTATCTACATATATACATTAGTATAAACTAATTCAACTCTTAAATTAATTCTTTGATTAAAATTACAGAAATTCAGCATCATTATATAATTAATTAATAAAAAATAAATAATTAAATAGTGCATTAGTAAATATTTACACGAAAAAAAATAAAAAAAATAAAAAAAATAAATTAATGTATACTATTTTTAAAATAGTATTTTTTCATATAAATTTTAGCTTGATAATTTTGAAAAAGAAAGCATTTTATATATAATGAAATATAATATTTTTTAGAAAAAACAAGTACTGTAAATAAGTATTTTAAATTATTTTTTTAGTTAATATAAATAGTTTTTGGAAAAACTAAACGAAAAAAATCAAGATTTAATTTGACTTTATATTTTTTATTGTTTTTGAAAACATGTTTATAAAGTTAGCCTTTATTATTAATTTTATTAAAGTTGAAATTTAAGACGCGATAATTATTAATAATAACTAAAAATTATTTTTTTATTAAATAAATTGTTAATCAAAAATTTTTTGTTGAAAAAAAAAAAAAAGACTTTAAAAAGAAAAATTACAAGTAAAATATAAAAATTGATTATTTATTTGATTTTTGAAAAAAAAAAATATATATTTATCTTTTATTTAATTATATTTTAAACTTTTCTTTTTTGTTTTTGTTGTTGATGAAATTAATATTTTTTTTTTTTTAATTCTTTTATCAAATATTTTTAAGTATAATTAAATAAACTTAAATTTTAGTAAATTAATTAATAAAAATTATATATAAGTAAACATAGATAGATATGTTTAATATAATATTTTTTTTTCTAATAACTATATTAAATAATAAAAAACAAAACAAAAACATGAACGAAAAAAGCAAATAAGAAAATTCAATTGAAAACAATAATTAGATATTTCGCTAATAAATAAATCAATCTCTCCAAAAACTAAAGTAAAAAGAAAAAAAAGAAAAAAAAAGAAAAAATAAAAATAAAAAAAGTGAATAAGACACATAATAAATAGCATTTAAAGAATTAAAAAAAATCTTTATATTGTACACCAGAACTCCTTAACGGCTCCAAATAATACTCGAATTAATATTAATCGAAAACTATTAAACATTATCTTTATACTTAAAAAAAGAAACCATAAAATTAATTAATTTAATATCTTAAATATTCTAAATTCGCCTTTTATAATTCTACCCTAAAATATTATCTTTTTTTAGCAAAATAATAACTTCATCTACTATTGAAATTTCATTACATAATTTAGTTTCGGAATAACTAGGTCATTTAGTCCATAATTCATTAAAAAATATTAATTTTAATTAACAACTTTCATACATAATTTAAATAATAAAAATGCTCTAAAATATATTTTTATAACCTTATTAGAGTTTAATCACCTTATAATTATTAAGTTTATGCTTTCGAAAACTAATATAAAATTCTCCTGTGGACTGTATAATATATTTAAAAGAATAAATATTCACTTTTATTATCGAATAGAGTAAAAACTATAAAAAATTGACTTTTAATTTACTTAATGTTATATTGGCTTTAATAGTTTGTATAGAAAATAACATTTAGCCCTTTATGAAAATTCTAATGCCGGTTTTAATTAATGTTTTAAAAAATAATTATTAGTGGAATTGTAAAAAAATAAGCTTGGATATAATATATATGCTTTTTATTTTTATGGAAAATAATACAGAAATGGAAAAATTTTAAGAATAAATTTTTTAATTTGTTAGTATTTTTAGAAGAAATAAAATAAAAATTTTAAGGAAAACTGCAAATTCTATTTTTTAATTTTTAAAAAAAACTCAAAAGTTTCTTTAAAAGATGAAAGTCTTCTATAAAATGAAAAGCTTATAAATGTAACTTAAAATTTCTTTAAAAATGCAGTTAAAGATAACTAAATAGATATTAAATATAATAATTATAAAGTTTAGAATAATATATTGACTTTAAATTAAATTTATTTAACAACTAAAAGTGAAGATTATAATAGCTTTTGTAAATAAAGTTAAGAAAAAAATAATATTTTATAAGAAAAAAATTAATAAAAAGAAGAAAAAAATTAATAGAATTAAGAAAAAAGTACATAAGTTTAATTATATTAAGATCCACATAATTTTCATTAATAAAAATAAGATGTAAATAGCTCTATTAATTAAATTAAGAAAAAAATAATTTATAATAAATTCAAGAAAATAATAATTTGATTTAAAAAGAACATAAAAATTATGTCAAATAAAAAAGTTTTAAATAAAATTAATAAAAATTTTTAATTTTAATAATTATACATCCTTTATAAATAATTAATAGTTACTTTAAAATAGAATTAATAAAATTTCTTATAATTAAGATATTATTTAAAATAAAATTAGTAAAATTGATAATATACTTTGCAATAAAATTGAAATAATAAATTAAAAAGTAACTAATATAGAAGAAATTGTATTTTAATAAAAAATTACTTTATAGTTATTATAAAAAAATAAAAAAATAAAATTAGAAAATAAAATCAATAATATAAATAAAATATAAAATAATAATAATTATGAAAAAGAAAATAATAATATAAAAAATTAAATATCTAATTTTATAAAAGAATAATAATTTAATAAAGTATATTATTAATGTTAATTAATATTATATAAATATAAAAGGCTATTAATCTAGCTTAAAATAAAAATAATCCTTTATTAATATTACATATAATATAATAGCAAAGTAATTAAAATTATATAAATAAAGAAAATTATTATTTATATATATATATATATTATATATAAAAATTTATATTTATTTATATATTTTTTTATATAAGATTTTGAAATTCAATAATTAGATAGACTTTATATTTTACTCTTGTTATATTTATTTAATTTATTTATATAAAATAATATTATTATTAATTAAATATTCGAATGGATTTTAAAAATGCTTGATTTATATATATTCTTAAGTTTTAATTTTATAGATAATTTAAAAACAAATATAATAAAATTATATAAAAATAAAATAAAAAAAAAATATAACTAATGAATAAAAAATTCTTATAAATATATTAATTTATAAATTATATATATTTAGATAATAATTATTTATATAAAAAAATTGAAATAACATATATATTAATTAGTTTAAGAGTAAAAAGTTTAATTTTAAAAATTATAAAAAAAAATATATATAATTAATATAACATATAACTTTTAAGATTGTATTTAATTTTTATTTATAATTTTTTATAAAATAGGAATTATTTAAATACTTTTTTATATATATTTATAAAAATCTTTAATTTGTATTTTTTTATAGGAAACAAATTAAAAAGTTCCATTTTTCTTTATTATATCTATATTTTTTACAAAAATAAGTTATTTTTATTATTTATATTTTAAATAAATAAAAAAACAAATTGAAATAATTAATATTAATAAAAATAACAAATGGTAGCAAAAGAATAATAAAAAGTATATAAAGATAGATGCAAATATGAAACTACTTAATAAACAGAAACTTATAGATAAACTTTAGCAGTTAAATATATATTATAAATATAAATAAACATAAATTAATAATAAATATAATACACATATATATATATATCAGAAAGAAAAAAAAATACTAGCGGCAAAAACAAATGCAGATATAGAAAAGCTAGATCCATATTTTAACACAAACAATAATTATTTAGGTATATTGAAAAAAAATCCGGAATCTTAAAGTACATCAATTAATTAAAAAGTAGATACTTAAAATACTTATATTTCAAATAAATTAATTTTTTATATATTTTATTTTACATAAAATAAAAAGCATCCTTTAGATCAATTAGGTGTAATAGATTAAAATTATTGTTAAAAATGCAAAAAAGATGTAGGCTTTTGTTTACATCAAAATAAAAACGATAATATTTATAATCATCAGAATGATTTAAAATTCCCAGCTACAAGGTATTTAAATATTTAAATTAATAATAATAATATATAAAGATTTATTTTTTTTAAAAAAATAAGTTCATAATAATATGGATGGAGATAACCTATTGATACCATGACTTGGGGATATGGTATATAAGGTACTTTATAAACATTTGGAAGTAGTTTAAGAGGTGTTGAAAAAAAATAAGAAAAAAAAGAAGAAAAAAAATGATTAAATAAATATTATTTAATTATTAATTTTTATTTTGTTTACTTATTTTTTTATTTATACATATATATATATATGCAATATAAAAATATAAATTGTTAAAATAATTATTTTATATTTTATTTGAAATTTTAATATTAAATAAAATATATAATAATAAAAAAAATGCAAATTAAAAATATATTTTATATTATTATAACTATTTTTTATATAAATAAAAAAGTAATAATAATAAATATATTTTTATTAGATATAATTTTAATTATATCATTATTTGATTTTTAAATTGTATTTTATATGAAAAATTAAATATAAAAAAAATAAAGAAAAAAAAAATTAATTAAAAAAAAATTAATATTAAAAAATAGTATTATAGACGTATGTATATAATTAATATGATATAAATAAAATTAGTATATAAAAGTATATAGTTATATATATATAAATATATTTATTTTTAAATATGTATTTATATATTTATATTCATTTTTTTATAATTTTAAATATTTTTATAAAATCAATATAAAAATGAACATTTAATATTCTTTTAATATGAAAATAAAAAATAAATTTATATTTAATATATATTATTTTATAAAAATATTATTTTAATAATATTATTTTAATTATATTTATTTTTATTTATAAAAAATAAATTTTTAATAAAACTTACATTTTGTATAAATAAAATTATATTAATATTTTTTAATATAATACTTTATTTTATTTAATAAATAAAAAATATAACTATTAATTATATATTTTTTTTATAATTCTAGAAAGATTTTTTATTATTTAAATAAAAGGATACTTTAATAGCTATTATTATTTTTGTTTTATTTTAAAACAAATTTATATAAAATAAAAAATAAACATATTGATTGTAAATTTTTAAATACTTATATTTATTTTTGATATTATAACAAAAAAAAAAAATAACCAAAAAAAAAAAAAAAAATCATAAATTAATTTTAATAATTTTAAATAAAAAATAAATTATTATAAAGTATTTTTTAAAATTAAAATAAAAAATTAAATTTTAAACAAAATTTAAAAAAAAAAAAACATGAATAAATCTTCCAAGGATAATCAAGTAAAAGTAAAATTTTTAATACTAGGAGAATCTGGAGTTGGAAAATCTTCCCTTTTATTGCGTTTTACTGACAATAAATTCAATAATAATTTCGTAATGACTTTAGGTGTAGAATACAAATAAAAACAAATTGAGATAAATTCTACAAATGTTATAATATAAGTATGGGATACAGCAGGTTAAGAAAGATTTAAGACAATCACTCCAATATATTATAAAAGTGTAGATGCTGTAGTTATTGTATATGATATTTGTGATTAAAAATCTTTCGAATAAATTAATGATTGGATCGAAAATTTAAAAGAGCATACAGATATTAACAATATTAATATGGTTTTAGTAGGAAATAAAAGTGATATGTAAAACGAGAGATAAGTTAATAAAGAAGACGCATTAAAATAATCAAAAATATATAATATTGAACATTTTGAGGCATCAGCAAAAGGCAATTATAATGTAAATGCAATTTTCGAGTTTTTAGCAAAATAAGTAATTGAAAAAAAAGGAGGATTTTAAATGTTTTAAAATAAAGAACCTAAAGGGGAAAAACTTAAGGTTTAAAAAAATAATAAATAATAAAAAGATTGTTGTTGAATATTTTTTATTTTACATTTGTTTTATATATATATATTATTATCATTATTTTATGTATATTTATGATTTTTTTTTTATTTTAATCATTTTTATTATGTATGTTTCAATTATTTTATTTTGTTTGTATATATTTTTACATTCTTTAAAGTAAAGATTATTTATAAAATAAATTTAATATAAAAATAGAAAATTTGAACAATTATTTTATTAATAGTTTTGTTAAAAATAAGAAAATATCTATTTCTCAATAACATTTATAAACTATCTCTATATTTTAAAATTATTTTAATATTTAAAATTCTATTTGAAAATACCAATATTATAATATTATTAATATATGATTTGATTTTATTAATTTTTATGATTAGAATTATATATATATACTATATATATTTTTTTGAACTTAAAAAAGAATAAAAAAAGATAATTTGGGATTAATTTAAGTATAAGAAAATATATCAAAAAAATAATAATTAAAAAAAAATACTCGAAGTTTAAAATTTAGTCAAATACCAATCAAAAAAAACAAATATATGCCTAAGCATAATATGTTTTTAAGAATATAAATATTATTAAAAGAAATTTTTTTAATCAATAAATTAAAAGAAAAAAGCAAAAACACAATAAAATCATTTTAAAAGTTTAGAAATTAATTTTAATATTTTAAATATGATTAAAATTTAAAAACATAAATATAATATTAAACTATTAAAGATAAATATAATAATATTAATAAATGTAATTAAATAGATATTCATTTTAAAAATTAATAAATAAACCTATTTTGTATAATTATTAATAAATAAAATGTTAATTGAATATTTAAGTATCATTTCGAAATATTGAATAATAATATTAATATTAATTTATTATTATTATAAAAAAAAAAAAAAAAAAGATATATAATAACTTATTTTATACAAAAAAAATTTATATAAATAAATAAATATATAAATATATATATATATATATTTACATATATACATATTTACATATATACATATATTATTAAAATATAAAAAAAAAAAATTAATGTTTTTATTTAATTATTATTTTATTTTTTTAACTAAAAATAAAAAAAAGACAATATAAATAAAAAAAATAGAAAAAAAAATATTAAAATCAAAACTTTATCCAGAAACTAAAAATGTATAAATTAAGAATATAACATAAATATTTCATTTCATAAAAAATAAGAATAAAAAAATTAAAAATTATACCTATATAATATAAAATATTAAAAAAAATATATTGCCTGTATATTTAAAAATAAAAATAGGTTTTTACATCAAAGAATAAATTACATAAAATGCCAAAAAGACGGTTTTCACGAAAACGAGAGTCTAAATTATGTATGTATAGAGAAAAATTGTATAAAAAAAAGAATTTTGTCGGTTGTTAATTTTGTATGGAACAAGATCACAATAAATGTCGTAAAATGCCATTAAAAGAAATTTGTAATAAAGTGAATATACTCATAGATACATTAAAAAACGAAAAAATAACGAAAAAGTATAAGAATATATACAAACACAATAGTCTTTTATGTAAATAGTAGAATAAAACAGCGAGAATATACTTCAAAGTGTAATATAATGGGCAACAGGATTAACTGAAAAAACAAGAAACATATAAAACTTATGTATTTAAATATTCGAGAATATGAAAGAATAAACAATAAAAAGATTAAATTAATAAAATAAGGTTGATTCTTTATTACAAAAAGTAATTTCTTGCACAAATAATAAAGAGTCCTTATAAAATTATATGGAGGAGATTTTAAACTCATTTCCTTTAAATAATATAGAGAAACAAAATGAGAATAATATTTAAAATAATAATAAAAATTAAAATATTAATTTTAATGAAATAAATATGTAATTAACTAATCTAAAATAATTCTTTTAATCTTTTTAAAAAACTTTATCCAAAAACGATTCTATTATTTCTCTTTTAAATAAATAAGAATAGTATTTATAAGATATTTTTTAAAAAAATTCCATACTGGATTCGATTCTCGAAACATAATTTTTAGACCTCACTTTTTCTACTGTAGATAAACACTAAAATATTTAAATAGTTTCCCCATTTGTGGCAAAAAGTATTCCAGGTTCAGCAAGTAATTATAAGTTTATTTTAACTAATTAAGCTTTACCGATGAATATGTAAACTAAATTTGCACTCAAAATTAAATCAAGTAATTAATCAACTAATGGGTGGATCGCTCTAGGAGTTGCTTTGTAAAAAGTAAAAATTATTTTATTTTTTTTGAAATAAATTTATAAAATTATTTATAAAGATTATATAATAGAAAAATTTTGGGTTTGGACTAAATGTAGGACATGGAGCTTATTTAATTTCGTCAAATAAAGGATCATGGAGTCATTCAGATGCTAATAATAATAATATAGTAAAATCATTTGATTTTTCAGATGGAAATATTGTTGAATTATTGTTTGATCCAATTGATGGGTTTTTACATTTTTAATTAAAAGAAAATCCATAGAAAAATTATAAGTTGTAAATAGATAATAAAATTTAAGGAGATTATTATCATCCTTGTGTTTTATTTTATTATGCAGGAGATGAAATAGAATTAATATATCCATATAATAATTGATAAAAATAAATTATTATATATATATATATATATATATATATATATATATATATATATATTTATTAATAAATCATTAATTTTTTTTTATTTATATGTAAAAATTTAGACAAAATTTTATATATAATTTAAAATAAATAAAAAATATTTAATTTCCAATAATAAAATATATAAATACAATATTTTATTAAAATTAATATTAATATATATATTAATATAATTTAAGAATTAATTTTTTTGAAAAATAAATATATAATTTTAATGTTAAATTAAATTTCATTAATTCAATAAATCCATATATTTATTGATATTTTAATAATAAATTTATATATTTGTATACGTATATATATATATTTTTGTAATATAATATTATTTATATTTTTTATATTTTATATTATTATGATATTTAGTTCTTTATATTTTTAATTATTTATAATATTTTTTTATCCTTTATTATAAATTATTTATTTAATATTATTATATCATTTAAATATATTTTAATATCAAATTATTATTAATTTAATAAAATATGATAATAAAAGTATCATATATAAATAAGATAAAATAAATTTTTTATTTTTTATTATTATAATATATACGAGTGTTATTTTTTTTATTATTTTAAAATTATTTAATATATCAATCTGATTAATCATAATTTTATCTATGTATAAAATTTAAATATTTATAAATAAATAAATATTATAATCATTATCTTTTTTTTTTTAAAAAAAAAGCATTATTTACAAAAATATTTTTTAAATTAAAATAAGAAAATATATTTAGAAATTAAATGTCTATAATATACGTAGTTGTTTCTAGATAAGATGTATTTTTAGCTGATTATACAACATCCTAGGGAAATTTTTAAAATGTAATGAAATAAGTAGTATGTAAGTTATCAAATAACCAAAAGCAGACATTTGAATATTCAAATTATATGTTTCATTCAATTTCAGAAGTTGGTATAAGTTACGTGTGTATGTGCGATATGTAATATTAAAGAAGACTTGCATATGCTTTTTTGGAAGAAATAAAAAGCATTATATAAAATAATACTACATAAGATTAAAGAAATAATGCAATAGATTTTACTTTTAATAAAATTATAGAAAACGATATAAAAAAAAAGTTCGAATATTACAATTCAAGTGAGTGTGATACTATAACAAAAATTAAATAAAATATTAACGAAACTAAGGATGTATTAATTGTTAATATGGATAAAATTATGGATAGAGGAGAAAAACTCGATATTATTTGCAAAAAATCAGAGGATATGCAAAAAATTTCACATACAATGAAAAGATAAGCAGGAAAAGTACATAGTGCAATGAAATGGAGAAATTATAGAATGTACATAGCGATTGCTATAATAGTTTTATCTTTGATTGGAATTATTGTACTTATATGCACTGTTTGATATATTTTATATGAAATAAATATATATATATATATATATATATATATATATATATATATATATTTATATATAAGATATATATAATAACAATTAAAATTTAATTTTTTTTCATATTTTACTAATTTTAATTAGGTTTTTAACATAAAATAATTTTTATCTATTAGATGTTTAATCAATTTTTTTTGATGATTAAATACTACCATTTAGATATTTTTAAGAATTTGAATTTTATTCATTATTTGTATTTTTATATCTATTTTTTATTTAAGCTGATTAAATTTGTTTTCTTTCAAAAAAGTCAAGTTTTTCTTATCGTCTAAATAACTATATTTTATTTTTATTTTTTTTAATATATATCATATATAAATATATTAATAAACTTCAAAAAATATTTAATTAATATTTTTTTATCCTAGTATTTTCTTGAAACTATTCTAACTTTTATCAGTTATAAATATACTTGATTTTTTAGAAGCTGATATTGGTTTAAAATGATAATTTTTTAATGAACTTTACGGTCTTAATTTTTTATGTGTAAAAAGTATAGTATTTTCGTCTTATTATTAAATTTTACTATTTGTTTCATTGCAATTTTTTTTCTCCTCCTCATTATTATCCCTTTATATATTATTCAAAGGATAAGGTATTCTATTGAAATTATAAGCTGTTTAAGGCCTTTTTACTCCACTTTTTATTTCTGATTAATTGTTATTTTCACTATTCTCAATAAACGAATAATTAGAATTTGTTTAAATTTTTTTCATATCTTCTGAATAATAATTCAATGAATCTATTTATTAATTATTTTTAAATTATTATTAAGGCTAAATGTTCCTTTTTTACAAGAAAGTACTATAAATTTATTTATTTGATTTTTCCTCATTTAATTTAGTATAGAAATTAATTTATTAGTTTTCCTATTGTTTTAATTCATTATATTTTTCCTATAAAATATCAAACGGACTCACTTTTACACCTTAAATAATCCTTTTTTATTCCATTAAGTTTTCTTAATCATTTCCTTTAATTTATTATATATAATACATATTTTTTTATCATAATTTTTTTCCAGGAAGATTTTAAGCAATTGTTTTTGTTTAATTATTATTTTAATAATTTATATTTATAAGTTTATTTACATATAACTATTCACCTTTTTATTTAATTTTATTTTATTTTTAAAAAAAAGAATTAATTATTTATTACCACATTCACATTTAAATTCGGAAAATTTCTATTATAATATGTCGTCTGTTTTTCCAAAAGCGGGTTTAGCGAATTATTTCATTTAAATATATACAGAACGAGGATTATAGGAATTTTATCTTTTCATATTTTTTTTGGTGATTATTTTGTTTTGTTTCTTTATATGTATTTTATTTGATTTAATGTATATATATTTATAAAATATATATTAAATTTTTTTTTTTTTAAATAAAAATTTAAATATAATTGAAATTATTTATATTTTTATTTTATGAATACACATATTAAATACAAATAATAATTTTAATACATTAATTAATTTTTAATATTCATTTTTATAAATTTCTATAAGTAGGAGGTTTTCCAATTTTATTTTTATTAATTTTTATAGAATTTTAATCTAACTCTAAATTATTTAAATATAAATCAGAAAAAACATAAGAACTAATAAATGAATTTTCCTTCATTAAGCTATATTTACATGTTATAGAACTCAGATCCTAATCTTTTTCATTTTAGAACATTTAATTAAAAGAACTATTTGCCTAAAACTCTGATTTTATAGTTAGAGCATCATTAATAAAAGAAGAATTAATAGTATTCTATTAATTTTATTCAATTTCATTTTTTAAAGAAAATAAGCTATATTATTTTTATTTTTTAGATTCAGAAGTACACTTTTTTTCTATAGATTTATAAGGATTAATTGTTTTGATTTTGATTTTATTTTTCTAATCTAATTAATTATCTTAAAATAAACTTTTAAAATTTTATTTTGATATTATTTCTTATTAAGAAATTATTTATTAGGAATTTTATTTTGCTTAAAAATTTTAATTATTATTATTATTGTATTTTTAAAAGTTTATTTATTTTAAAATATTGGATAACTATTATTATTAAAAATATATATATATATATTTATATATATATATATATATATATATATATATTAATTTTAATATTTATTTTTTTATATATAATATATACTTATTTTATGTAATTTTTTATTTCTTATTCATCTAATTGTTACTCTTATAAATTTTAATTATTGAATATTATTTTTGTTATCCTTTTTTTTTATTATTAATCTAAATTTACTATACTAGTAGAATATTGTTCTTGTGATGTCTTTCTAATTCTATTTTTTTTCAAATATAATGTATGTTTATGTTTTTTTTAATTTTAATAAAATTAAATAGATAAAGTGTATACATACTTTACTATTAATATAAATTTTATTAAAAATTATTTTATTACTAACAAAATTATTATTATTATTATAATTATTTTTTTTATTATTTTTATTATTTATTATAATTTTAATTTTAAACTTATTATTTAAATTAACTTATATTTTCTTAGTTATTATTATAATTTTTATTATTTTTTTCATTTTTATCTTTTAAATTATGCTGCATTAATTTCTTAATATTTAATTATTTTACAAAATATTAATTAGAATTGCTTTAATTATTTATATTATCAAAACTATATTTTTATTTTTTTATTAATTATTTTTATTCGAATATGTTATTTTATCTCGTATCAATTTATTTATTTGTTTTTTATTTATTATTTATATTTACACTTCTTATTCTTCTAATAAAATAATTTTTTTATTCTTTATTTATAAATGATGTGTTTTTTTCTTTTTGTTTATTTTCTTGTAAATTTTATATTAATTATTCTATTTAATTTTACTATTAAGTTATATTAGTAAATTATTTGATTTGTCTTTATCTTAATTTATCTTTATTATGAATTAAACAATTAGATGACATTTTTTTTATATAATTTTTATTTTATTATATAAATATTTTTTTTTAGTATTTATATTTTCTATTTTTTTAATCTTACTAAGAAAATATAGTTTTTTTAAAAAAATAAAATATATTAACGAAATATTATATATTATTAATAAAATTTTCAAATTTAATGAATATATAGATATTTTATAATTAATATAATTAGTTTATAAAAAATAACATAAATTTAATAAATATATATGTATATATATATATATAAATATATATATTATTTTTTTAAAATAACTTTTATAATATATAAATTTTTAAGAAAAAATAATTTACATTTATAATATTAGAAATAAAACTTTTTAAATTTATTTTTTATAGTTTATAAAATGATAGTTTCATTTACATTTTAAAAAATATAAATAAAATAAATAATTATAAAAAATTTATACTATTATATACTTTAAATATATTATTATAATATTATTTTTTTTAATAAAAAATATATTAATATATATAAATTTAAATTTTTATTTTAAAAAACTTATCAATAAAAAAATATAAATTATTATAAATAATAATATAAAAATGAATCAAGATATATTTGATAATATCGATAATTTATCAGATAATGATAATAAAGATTATAAAAATTTTAAAAAATAAACTTTAAAACATCATCCCATATATACTTCTTGTAAATATTCAAAGCCAAAACCAACTAAATTTAAAGGTTTTTTTTTAAAAAAATAAAAATAAAATTAAATAAATTTCAATTAAATAGAATCTGCTGTAGTTTCAAGTTTAGCTTTATAAAAATTAATGTATTTTAATGTATATTATTCAATTCTTTATTTTTATTTAATGATGACAACTGTTTTTATTAGAGTAATATTTTTAATAATATATAAAATAAAATTCTATATAAATATACAAATATAGATAAAAATTACTAATATGGATATTACAGATATTCTTTATGTAGTTTTTATATTTGTTTGGTTATTAATTGAGTATTTTAGATTAAGTAATGGGTTTAATGGAAATATAAATGAATCTTTTCCTGAAATAGTATCTTTTTTTTTATTATGTTTCTTTAATTTTGGTTTAGTTATTGGAAAATTAGTTTTAAAATAAAAATTTCCTTTAGAACGTATAGTAATAGGTATTTAATTAACTTTTATCATTTTAGAATTTATAATATGGTAAAATAAAATATATAATTTACATAAATACTAATACTTAAAATATTATAATTTATTTAAAAAAATGAATTAAAATTAAATATTATAAAATAAAAAATAAAAAAATTCTAAAAATAATTTAAATTATTTGAAAATAGAAATACATAAATTTACAAAAATTAAATAATAAATATATAATAAATTGTAATAAATAGATAATAATTGAAATATATAATATTTATAGAAAAATTATATTAAATAAATTTATATAATTATATATATATATTAAATATATTAAAATATATTTTATATTTTATATTTAAATAGTTTTATTTCAATTAATTAAATAATAAAAGCATAATCATTAAGCAGAAAATATAAATTAAAAAAATAAAAGGTATTTATATTTAAAATATTTTTATTTTTTTTATTAATAAAATATTAATTTTAAAGGAAATTGAATTAGAAAACCTTAATTTATTTGATAATGAATATTAAAATTAAAAAAACGATGTTGATGAAGGATTAGACTAAAATTAAAATTAAATGTAAAATTATTAGATAAGTTTAAGAAATATAAAACCTGAAAAAGACTCTTCATATTAGTATTAGGAATATTAATAAAATTACGATAGATATAATTGATTTTTTTTATATAAACATAAACATAAACATAAAATATACATTAAATATACATAAATAATTAAATATATTAATTAATAATTTCAAAATTATATAATAAATTTATCATTTAAAAATATTTTTTAAATAATTAAAATATTAAATTTTTATATATATATATTTTTTTATATATATAATAAACATATAAAAAAAATATCATATTCCATATAAGTATTTTAACTTTTAAATAACAACTTTAAATTATTAAAAATTATTTTCATAAAGTTCTTAATAATAATTTTCATTAGGTTCTTACATTTTTTTTATTACAAAACACTTTCAATATCAACTTTAAATGGAACATTTTCAAAAACAATAATTGGCATTTTTTTTTTCATCTTTTTTATTTCAAATAGTTCTTTCATTTTTTGGATATATTTTTCTTTGAATTTTTCGATTACATTTTCGTTATTTTTTTAAAAATCTAAAATTTTTGATAAAATTAAAATTTCGAAAATCCTTTAAATTTATTATTTTGGAATTTTTGTTTTTTAGAAAATTTCTTATATATTACTAATCATTATCTTCTCCAATTCTTCAACCTTATTAATCTTTTTAACGCTCTATACCCAATCCCAGAAATTATTTTTTATAACAAATTCACATTATACGATATCTCGAACAATTTAGAAGTCTTAAGAAGGATCTTCGACAGTAATTTCGTTACATTTACTATCTTTTTGAGCATGTTCATACATTTATTTTAATATCTAAGAGGCATGACCTGCTCTTTAAAAAGGGGGAAGGACCATTAGTTATGAAATTCGATGCCTCGAGTTTTAAGAATCAAACATAAATTCATATTTATTACCTAATCCAACAAAAGTATAAGAATTATTTATAGTATTATACTTAAAAGTAAGAAAATAATGCCAATATTAGCTTTCTTCTACAAAAGAAGCTACTTCAATAAAAAACTTAAGAAAAACTTGAAATTTTTTTTTATAGTTTTCCAAAAAATGATGCAATTTAGAATTAAAATAAAATATTTAAAAAATTTATTCTTTTTCTTCTGAATTTGATACTTTATATTCATATATTAATTCTCCTTTAGGTTTAAAAAATTACTCTTCTTTTATTTTTTCCAAAAATTTTTTCCTATTAGTCTCAAAACCTTCCAAAAAACAAAACTCCTTTAATTTTTTTAAAAAATCTTCGCAATTTTATAATTTTTTTTCGTATTAAAATTCCACTAAAGTCTCCAAGGAACCAGCCAAAATAAAAATATTAACTTTTAAACCCTCATATCCTTCAATTTCTTCATTTTATCCATAAATCTAATGCACATATAAAGGTTTGAATTCCATTTTTTAATTTATTAATGGATTAAAATCATTTTCATAAGATATTAATTTTATATTTAATGCATCATAGGCTAAAGTGCAACCTTCTCTAGCTTTTAATTCCTCGCTATCAGATAATGAGATATTATTAACATTACTAGGATTTTAATCTTGTTGCATTTTCTTGTAAATGTCTTCAGTCATTTTCATTAATTTCTACATTCCTTCTGGACCTTAAAATTCAGATAAATCTAATTAATTATAATTCATATTTTTTTGTTTAATATATTTTTAAAAATTTCTTAATTAAGTTTTTATTTATTAGAGGTATTTTTTTTCTCTTAAAGATTATATATAAATAATAAAAAAAAATATTTAATGTTCGCGCCATTAAGAAAAAAATAAATAAATAATTAAAAAAATTGATAAATATAAATATGTATATATATATATATATATATATATATATATATATATATATACATAATATTACTTTTTTATACTTATTATATTTGTTTAGATTTAATTAAATAAAATATATATTATAAATAAAAATTATATTATTAGTATTATAATCTAGTATTATAATATATACTAATTTAATATTTTTATTAAATTTTAATTGAAAAATTATTTATTAATTTAAAATTATTTTCTTTAATTTTTAATTATATAAGATTAAAATATTTTACAATCGAATAAAAAAATTAATGTATATTATTTATAATAATATAAAATTAAATTTTTATACAATTGAATTTAATATTTATATAAATAACTAAATAAAAAATAAAATTATAAATTAAAAAGATAAATTTATTTAATAAAAAACAAGGTAACTTTTGTTTATTATTTTTATATTGAATTTCATTATTATATATATTAAATTATTAATATAAAAATTTAAAAAAATATTATAAATAATGTTAAAAAATAATTTAAATTACTAATGTTATTATCCAAATTCATATGTTAAATATATTAAAAAATATATTTGCCATTTATAGAATTTCTAAATATATAGAAATATATAAAAATATATAAATTTCTTAATATAAACATATATCAATTTATAAATCTGTAAATATTTAAATATATAAATTTTTAACAATTTGTTAATATATATAAATAATATTTTATTCATATCTCGCTACATTTCATATCACACAAAGCATCTACATATTCATTTTAATTTAAAAACTAACTGCCACCTATTATAAGTTAAAACTCATTTTAGTTTTCTACTAAATTTCTTAATGCCCTAATTTCACTATGAGAAATTCCTCCTGCTATAAAAACTATTAATTTTTACATATTATTACCTACTTCATCTTCTTCACCTTCTCCTCCTAAAAGATTAGCTAGTTTATTTTTCTATTATAGAATTTTATTAGTTTTGCCCTATGAAGAATCTTCGTTTATATTAAATGATTAAAATTAAATATTATTATTAAATTTATTTGGTATTTTAAAACTAGCAGTCTTATTAAAATCCTCAATAATTTCACTTACTAGAATTTCTAATTGAGTAGTATTCCTATTTAAATCATAAGCTTAGCTTTATAGTTTATTTTTTGCTTTTTTTATCATTTCTTTTTATATTTTTTTCGTCTATTTTTTCATATCTGCAGATTTCTAAAGATTCACTCCAAGCCAAACTAAATTATTTACTGCTTTTAAATGTTTTGTATTTATAAAATTAAATAAATCTTTCCTTTATTTTTCATTTATATTTATAGTAAGTATTAATATTAAAACTAGTCTAATTTTATCATAATCATTTAAAATGTCATTCTATATAATCTATAAAGCTTATCCATAAATAGCCTTTTCCTTTATTTTTTCCCCATTTCCATCTATTCCAGTACTTAGATTTTACTCCAATTCTCCTAAATCCTTTAAATTTTTATCTTCGAAAACTTTCCAAATATCCCCTATTAATTTCATATGCATATTATATTTTGCCAACTATTCCTAATATTAAGGCATACTTCTAATAATTTCTTACATTTTCCCAAAATCTAAATCTTCAATAACACCTCCTGCCATTTAAACTTTAGCAGTACTATTAATTTTTACAAAATCATTAAATTATTCACCAATCCCTGACATAACTTCTCCTATATGTGCAAATCTATATTTCTTAAAAAGCTCATCTTATTCATTTAATTGACTTTTTTTTAATACTTCTTTTGGCCCTTCATTAATCCAATATTCAACTATATCATTTTTAATATCCAAAACATCATAAAGTAAAGGTTAATAATGAAAATCTCTTAAAAAAGGAGTCAAAACATCAAAAGATCTATCTAGAATTAAAACTGTGATTTTACCGGATTTTCTATTTATTTATTCTGAATTTTCGCTTTGGAGCTAATTTAGTATATTTTTTAGTCTTTCGTTCATTTATTCTGCTATTGTTTACGATATTTTATTCTCGTGTATATTATAAAATATCTCTATGGAAAACATCCTTTCGAAAGAAAGTATCACTGTACTGATTTTGTCAGATATCTCCATTATTTTATTCTTATATTCCTTTCCGCTTTCTGAAAATATAGTTTTTAAGGAATCTAATACTTCTAAATTAAAAATATTGTCGAATTTACAAGCAAAATCCTAATTAAATTCTTTAAAAGTCAAAATACGATTCAATAAATATTTATTAGTGGCAATTTTAGACATTAAATTTTCCTCTATTCTATTTGTGAGGTATAAATGAACTTTCCCATATTAATTTTCTCCCTTTTTTTAAGGAAAGTCGTTTAATAATAAATCTATAGAATCTTAATATGGGGAAATAAAATATATGGCATGATGTTTGGAGTGTTTAGGTCTTTCATTGTCAATTTTTTCAACCGATATTATGTTTAATTCTAATAATTCGGTCATTTTCATTAATGAACTTATTATTTTTAATGAATTTTGGTCGGTTATTAGAATATATTGTTAAACTGTTTTATTTTATCGCATTATATCTTCGAGAGCTGTTTTTAATCTTTATTTGCAATTATCTTTTAAAGAAAATTATTATTTTTTTTCCATTCTTTTTTTTTATTATTTTATTTTATTTATTTTCTTGTATTTATATTTTTATTAATCATAACTTTATGTTTTTTTTTTGTTAAAAAAAATAAATTAATAAATAAAATAAAAATATTTAAAAAAATAAAAAAAATGAGTGATAAAGTATAAATTACATTTGATGAAGAAAATAAAATTTGCGTTTTAGAACCTGAAAAATACCGAGAAACTGATTAATTAAAAAATGAATCTATGGAATTTATAAAAAAAGTACTTAGTTTAGATGAAACAATAACTTAAATTACAGAAACATTAGAAAACTATGCAAAAAAAATCGAATAATAAAAACTAAGGGCTATAGGTGAAAGAAATAAAGTAGAAACTGAATCTGAAAACAGAAAAAAAAAAATTATGGAATTAAATAATTTACTTAATGAAAAAAAAGCAGAATTAGAAAGATATTCAACTGAATTTGAGTCTATTTAAAAAGTAGAAAGCGAATAAAAACATTTAATTGAAAAATTATCAAATAATGAAGCTTGATATTATTGTTTTTATATTTTTATTTTTAAATAATTATAAAATTTAATCTTATATATGGATACTTAGTTTTTTTATTTATTGTTGTATTCTTTATTATTATTATATTATTTTATCTTCAAATTTTTATATTTTATTATTTTTTAAAAGGAGTTATATATAAAAAATTAAAAAATAATTTATTTTACTAATTTAAAAAAATTTCAAATTTATATATCATTTTTAATATATTTAATTTTTCTATATAATATATTTTTTATTTTTTTTAATATTTTTATTTATTAAAGTTTTTTATTAAATTTTTATATTATATTTAATATATTATTTTATTTTATATTATATTTATATTTATATTTATTAAATTGAAATAAAAATTGATTTCTTTTATATATAAAATATATATTGTATTTTTTTATTTATATATCCATAATTAGAAAATATATTTTTTTTTAATAAAAAATAATTATTAGATATTTAATAAGAAGAAAAATTAATTTATTACATATTAAAGTCATTAAATAAATTAAAGCTATAATTTTTAATATTTTATTTTTTAAAAAATTAGAAAATTAAATATGATTTAAAATATGTCAATATAAATAATTTAAGTTTAAATTAACTTAGGATAAATATTTATAAAATTGTGAAAAATAAAAATATAATATAAGTATTTTTATCAAAATATATCTATTATATATATTAATTTATTTTTAAAAATAAAAGATAAATATATTAATTTTAAAAAGATAAATTTATATAAAAAAATCAATTAAAGTTAAATAAAAAAAATATTTATTATAGCAATGTTTTATAGTAAATTTGATTAACCAACATAAAAAGAATCAAAAAAAATAAAATATATATATATATATAAAAAAAATATATATAATAAATATATATATTATACTTATATTTTTATTTTTATTTTATTTTATATAATATTTAAAATATATATTTTTTTTTGATTTAAATCGATATATTAATTTATTTTTCTTTTCTAATCTATATTTCTTAACTTTAATTAATTTAATTCTTATAAAAATAAAAACAAATTTATACATAATATATTTTTTTTTAGAATGATATTTTTACTTAAATATCAATTAAATTATAATGTACATCATAATAATTTAAATTTCAATAATATTTATATTTTTAAAATATTTGTTAAATTAATATTTTTATAAAGAAGTTCATATCTTTTTTTAGCTAACTAATAGTCAAAAATTAATATTTTTTTATATTATTTATACTGTATAAATATTGTATATTTATTTTATTTTATAATTTTTAGATATTATATATAATCTTTTTTAATTTATTTGCAAATAATATTATAAATTTTTAATTATTAAATTAATTATTTAATATAAATATTTTTATTTTTATAAAATTATAATTAATTATTATTATCACATTTATTAATGACAACGGGTAATAAAATATATATTAGGATAAAAATATATATTGTAAACTGGTAAATATATATATTAGGATAAAAATATATATTGTGAACTGGTAATAATATATATTAGAATTAAACTATATATTGAGATAAATATATTTAATAATAAATTTATCCTTTAAAATACTTATTATAATATCAATATTATAATTAAAACATTATAAATATCATTCGAAAATTATTTTTTTTATTAAAAAAAAATAATATATATATATATATATATTTATTAAAAAAAAATAAAAATAAAATATAATATAATATATATCTTAGATATTATTAATTATATTTATTTATATAAAATAATTATTATACATACGTAAAAATTTAATTTATAACCCATATATTTATTTTCTTTTATTTAATTTAAAAAAGAATTTTTTTATAATAATAAAATATTAAATATAATATAAATAATTAATATAATAAATATAAAATATATTTTATTTCATATTTTAAATAAATTTAAAAATAATTATATATTTACATATTTAAAATGAGTGTCTTCTAAAATGCATTAATGTTTTCAATCCTTTCCTATGGATTTTTATATGATTTTAGATTTATAATGCTTTTCTTTGGCTTTTTAGGTTTCAATATGCTTATTTATTACATTATTCCTGGTGGAAAATGTAATAATATTCGAAGAAAAATCCAAATAGCTACATGGGAAGAACCTAAAGAAGGTTTAATACACATAAAAATGGAAATTGATTGCACAAAAGTATTAGATTTTTTAAGTAATTATAAACCAGATGAGGTGAAACCTACTTTAACTCATTTTGGTATAAAAGCCGTTTCTAATATTCTAGATTAGTCCAGACTAATAATAAATGGAAAATTAATGTTTGGAAAATTTGTTCCATTTGAAACTGTAGATGTTACATGCTTAATCGATATAGATAATGGAAATGTAAATATATAAAAAAAATATTAAATTTTATATATGAATAGGATTTAGGAGCAATAACAATAAGAAAATGCGACGAATTAAGTGTACTTGAATTAGCTAAATATGTAAAATAAAAAAGTGAAAAAATAAAGAAATCTAAAGGAGATAATATACATAAAAAAAGAAATAATTCCTTGTAATATTTTCCTCCTTTTATTGTGAGTGTTATTTTATAATTAACTAAATGGTTTTCTTATTATTTCGGTTTAAATTTACCTTTCTTAGGTATTAATAAAAATAATTTCGGGGGAGCAATTGTTACTTCTATAGGTATGTTAGGCATTGTAGATGCTGTCGCACCCCATTGTAATTTTATGAATTGTCCTGCATTACTTGTCTTGAATAAAGTTATTGATAAACCTATTGTTAGAAAAGGGTAGATTGTTATTGCGAAGGTTATGAATTGTAATTTTACTGTAGACCATAGATTTATTGACGGAGGTAAGGCTAGATATATAAAAACCGCATTTATTGATGTTTTTGAAAATCCTGAAAAATTCTTTGATAATCCTTCTCCTTTGTAAAGTGAATAAAAATCTAAATGAGAATAAAAAATTATTTTTATATAATTTATTTTTATTTATTATTATAAAATAAATTAATAAATAATATATATAAAAAAAATAAAAATTATATACAAAAGACTTATTAAAAATAATTTAAAATTCATATAAAATTGTTATTTATATATGTTGTCTGTATATATGTTTTATTTACTTTACTTTACTTTACTTTACTTTTATTTTAATTTTATTTTAAATTTTATAGACTAAAAGAGTTTGATAGTTTTTTTTATAAAAAAATAAATATTCCAGATTATAAAGATTATAAATTAATATAGATAAAAATAAATATATATATATATATAATGATTAAGTACTTATTAAAAAATATTAATTTTTATTAAATATTTAAACTATTCATATTTTATTTATATTTATTTAATAAAAAAAATATTATAATTAATTTTATTCTTTTTATTTTACTTAATAAAAAAATTAAAATATCTATCGAAATTCATTTTTAATTTAATATTTATTATAAAAGCTTTAATTATTAATTATCAATTATTATATTCATGTAATAAAAAATAATATATAATATATAAAAAATACAATAAAAAATATTTGTAATAATTAAATATAATTATTACAAATATTATAACGATTAAAAATATATATATTAATATTTTTATATATGCTTTATAAATAAAAAACATTACACAGAAAGTAAAATAAAAAATTATATAAATGAAAAAAATAAAAAATGATTTTTAAATTAAATATAAGCTCTAACTAATAAGATAAATATGTTTTTATTTTTTTTTAAATAAATTTTTTCCTTTATTTAATAATAATTTTTTTTTTATTTCCTTTTATCCAATAAAAATATAAGAAAATCAGTCTTTTTTATTTTAATTTTAATTTTTTTTAATCTATTCTTCTTTTTTCTTACACAAATTTAAAGCATCTTAAATATTTATACTATTTTCTTTATTCAAAGCTTTATAATAATTTACTTCTTCCAATATAAAAGCTCTTAACTATTCCGATGTAATACTTTAATCGGATTCAAAATCAAAGTTAATATTTCCTTCAAACTTCGGCTCATCTATTTCATCATGTAAAGACTCTAAATAAGGATGTGCTAAAGCTTCTTCTGCTGTAAGTCTTTTTGAAGGATTAATTTCCAGCATTTTATCTAATAAGTCAAGTGCAAGAGGATTCTCATACTTAATAAATGATTTCACGGATACCCTAGGATTTTTTTAAAGGCTTTCTACATATTATTTAGCATTCTAATTTCCAATAAAAGATAAATCCTCATCTGAAGGCATTCCAAGTTTTTCAAAAATAAGTTTTATTTATTTAATATAATTATCAGCTTTAAAAAGAATTTAATGAGTAATTAATTCCGCAAAAGTGCATCCTAAAGACCACATATCAATTGCTTTTGAATAAAGATGTGAACTAAGCATAATTTCAGGAGCTCTATAATATCTAGTCACTACATATTCCGTCAATTAACCTAACTATAAGATAAAAATATATATATATATATATATATATATATATAAATATATATATACATTTATATATATAAATTTATATATAATTATTAATTATTTTTTACAAGTTATTATTCTTCTTATTCTTCGTCTTCTATTTTTCTTGATAAACCAAAATCACACATTGAAATATCGCATTTTTCAGTTGCTAAAAGATTTGAAGGTTTAATGTCTCTATGTATAATATTTGCCGAGTGAATGTATTTTAAGCCTTTCAAAATTTAATATATTATATATTGAACATGCTAATCAGTTAAAGGTTGGTTAGATTTTATTACTTGATAAAGATCTATTTCCATATAATTTGTTACTAAATATATTGTTCCGAATTCTTATTCTTCGTCATGATCATCATAGAGAATATTTTAAAGCTATAGAATATTCTCGTGTAATAAATTACGCAAAATTCGAATTTCTCTCAATACTCTTTTTGCATCAACAATATCTTCAATTTTATGGAGCTTCTTTATAGCTACGTTCTTATTAGTTTACTTATCTTTTGCCATAACAACTTAACCATATGCACCACAGCCTAAGAGTTTATTTGATTCATATCTTTCACCTGTTCTGAAAAGAGAACCATTTATTGAATATGATTTTGTGTTATCCATTTATTTATTAAATTGTTTCTTTATTATTTATAAATATATATATAAATATATATATAAATTTATATATAAATATATATATATTTTGTATATATATATTTATTTATATGTTTTTTTTTTAATTTAATTTAATTTTTATTTTATTTTAATTTTTTTTAATTTTTTTATTTTTTCTTTATTTTTTTTTAATATTTTTTATATATATATAAAGAGTTTTATGTTTTTATAAGTATTTATTTTTTATATAAAAAAAAAATATTAATATTTTTATTTGTAATATATAATATGAAATTTTTTCTTAAATATAAATTAATTAAATAAAATAAGAATCTGATATTAAAAAGCAGCATATTTAATAAATTTATTAAATTTTATTAAAAAAAAAATATTTAATAAAAATTTTAATTATTTTAAAAAAATTATATACAAATTTTATTTTATTTATAAATATATTATATTTAAAAAATATAGACAATAAATATTATATTTTATTTTAAATAAAAATAAAATGTAAATAAAAAATATTATTTTTTAAATATTTAATATTATAAAAATGTTTTATTATATATATATAATATTTATATGAAATTTTTATTTATATATTTTATTTAATAGTATAAAATATTTTATTATTTATAAAATTATAATTTTTTTTTATATAATCAAAATTAGTATTTTAAATATTTTTTTTTTATATTTATATTTATATTATGATCTATAATATTAATTATTTGATATTAATTTATTTATAATTATTTTAGTTTTTATATAAATATTTATATTTATATTTATATATATATTTATATATTTATATTTATATTTATATTTTTTTTTATTTTTTTTTATTTTTATTTATATTATATCTCTATTTATATTTTTATTCTCTACATTTTAATTTGGCTATTATAATTTAAAATATTTATATTTGTATTCTTTATATTATAATAATAATACTACAACATCAATTTTAAGTATATTTTCTTAAAAAATAAATAATAGTATTTATATAGAGAAAGCTAAATTTATTATATATAAAAATTTTTTTCATTTTTACTTTTTAAAAAATAAATATAAATATTTTAAAAATACAAAAAAAATAAAAATTTCTAATATAAATTTTAATGAACTATTTTATAAATTTTGATTCAGAAATCGAATAAAGAATAAATGAATGGCTTTCTTAATAAAAAATACTATAAGTCGATCCTAAAGAAAATGCATAAAAATACTACTCTTAAAAAGTAAAAGACATATTTATTAGAAAAAGCTTTTCATCTGATAAATTTAATAATTTAAAATTAAATTCCAATAATGTAAATTAATAATAAGAAATATTATCTGCTTACTTAATACCAATTAATTAATAATATAATTAAAGTAAATTGTATTTAAGAAGAAATAAATCTAAAAATCTTTGCTGAAAAACATTGTATGTTTTCAAAATACTTAATTAAAAAAAATTAATATATACTTTTATATACATAAATATAATATAATTTTTTGTCTTAATTTAATATAAGTTATTACTTTTAATTTTATTCTTAATATAATATATTCTTTATTTTATTTTTATTTTTGATTAATTGATAAAAAAAATATTAATAAGAATTAATTTTTTATATAAATAATATATAATATATTTTTTTTTCTATTTTAGATTAAAATTAATCTAAATAATTATTTAACATCAAAAATAAATATATAATTTTTGATTAATGAAAAAATATAATAAAAAATTTTTATACAATTTAATTTTTTGTTTAATTAAATATAAAATAAATAATTAATGTTAATAAATATATTTTATATATAATATAAATAAATAATGTTAATTAATATATTTTATAAGATTTTAATAATTGTATATGTTATTTTTAATATATATTAGATAAAAAATATATTATTTGAATTCAAATTAATTAAATAAAAATAATTTAAATAATTAAAGATAGCTAAATTAAAAATAAACATTATATTAATAATACAAAATGTTAATTTGAATAAATATATTATATATATATAATATATACATATATATATATATATATTTATATAAAATGAAAATAGAAAATTTAAGTATTAACTTGTAATTATATATAAAATTATTTTAATTTTTTTCAAAATTTTTGTTAAAATCTTTTTATATAAATTAATATAATAATCAATAATTTAAATAGCCTTTTTAGTTATCTTAAAAGTATTTTTTTTCTCTATTTTGAAAATTATTAAATATAAGAATATTTTAATTTATTTTTGAATTATTTTATGGTTAAAAGTTTCCTAATAAAAATATATTTATATATTTATTTATAAAAATATTACTTTCTGTAATGGATTAATTAATTTTCTTTTAAAATTTTTTTTTTTCTTTAATATTTATATTTTAACCAGAAATATTGTTTTCTTTTCCAATATTTTATTTTTATTACTAAGGAAGAGGAGGAGTTTTATTATTTATATTATCATTACTATTATTTATTAAATTATTATATTTTGTTTTATTTTCGAAATTATTATTTTCCTCAAACTATACCCTTACACTATTATTTTGAGACAAGTTTTTTTCTTTATTAAAATAATTTTTTTATTTATTATTAAAGCATGGAGTTTATCCATCTTTTTCCTTATCAATAGAAATACTATGTTATTTTGTTTTATTTTAAGATATTTCTAATTCCTAATTTACCTTATGATGTTCTTAAATAATAGACGTGGACATAATATGACTTGAATTTTTATTTTTTTAATTTAAAATTGTAGAAGAAAAATTTAAATTATTTTATTCAATTTAATTATTTTTAATAGACCAAATATCTGAAACTTTATTTATTTATTATTCATAAAAAAATATTTCATTATAATTACTTAATGTTTATACTATTAATAATAAATTAGATAAGAAAATTTAACTATTATTTTAGTATTATTCATTAATATTAAAAGATAATTATTATTAATATTTTTGCATTTTTACTTTTTTCAATTCTTTTTTATTTTTAATTAAAATTATATAAAATTTTTACCATTTATAGTAAATATATTTTCTGTTTCTTTTATTTTATTTAATAATTAATTTAAACTATCTAAATAACCATTTTATTCTAATCTTTATAATATCGCTGATATATTTTGATATTTGTTTATTTCATTTTATAATCTATTTTTGTAAATACTATTAGAAAAATTCTTTTTTTAAAAAAAATAAATAAATATCATAAGATAAGTAATTTTGATTCTTTTTAAACTAAAAATTTTAGTTTTAAATTACCATTTTTTATTTCGTTATTTATTTAATTTTTTTTAAAAAAATTTTAGGAATTATATTTAAAATATAAATATTTGTTTAAAAAAGTAAAACAAAACAAAACAAAATTTAAAATAATAATTTAAATGTATTAGTAATTGTTTTTTTTTAAAAATAAAGATATATTTATTCAAAATAAAAAAATGTATAAATACATATATATATATATAATAAAAAAAACAAATTAAAAAAATAATATATTATTATACAAAAAAGAAAAAATTAACAAAAAAAAAATAAGAGTAATCATTATGCATATAATACCTATTTACTTCTCGGTACCATTTCAAGTACAGTTCCTGGTTTAGTTTAACTAGCAGGATGTTAATCCAATTCTTATGGTACATCATAATTATTTTTAATTAAAAATTCTTTCAAATCATAAAAGATAATTTCATTATTATTGGTTAAAAATGTATAAGCAATACCTCTTTTACCTGCTCTGCCTGTTCTTCCAGTTCTATGAACAAAATCTTTTATATTTTTCGGCGCATCGAAATTAATAACCATTTTTACACCATCGACATGTAAACCTCTACTACCTAAATCTGTAGCTACTAAAATATCATATTTACCTTTCTTAAAGCCATCTACAGCAGCTTCTCTTTATTATTATGTTCTTCCTCCATGATAAATAACACTATTCCACTAAAAAATATATATATATATATATATATATATATATATATATATATATATATATATATATATATATATATATATATATATTTATTTTTATATTATTTTTTATATATTTAAATATATATATATATTTACTCCCCATTTTTCTAGTATTTTTTATAATTTTTCAACTGCATTTTTTTCATTAGCAAAAATAATAATAGGTGGTTTTTAATCTTTAAGTATATTCTAAAGCCTAGATTTTTTTTACCCTTCAGCAATAAATTCCACAATCTACTCTATATCTTTTTTCCCTCCACCCGGTTCTCCAATACTAATATAGCAAAAAGACCTTAAATATTTTTTGGCCAATTTTTCTATTTCAGGTGGCATTGTAGCAGAGAATAAATGAGTAACTCTATATATTTTTTCTCCTGCTTTTGCCTCTTTTTCCTATAAATCAGCCATTAATTCATCTTCACTTTTCATATGTGATTTTATTCGGTCTAAAATAAAATTCACGTCAGCCTCGAAACCCATATCTATCATTTTATCAGCCTCATCTAAAACTACCCATGAAACTTAGTCTAAAACTAAATAATTCTTTTATAAAGCATCTTTTATTCTACCTGTAGTACCAATTAATAACTCACATCCTACTTTTAATTTATAGGCTTGATTCCCTTCGTCTCTACCTCCTACCATTACTAAACTTTTCAACCTCATATTCGTAGTTAGATTCTAAAATTCCTTCTCTATTTAAGGTGCAAGTTCTCTTGTAGGAATCAAAATAAGCGCATATGGACCATCTTTAGCTACCTCTTCATCCATAGGGGGTAATGATCTTAGATAGACAATCAAAGGGATTAAAAATGCGCAACTTTTACCTGAGCCAGTAGGTGATATACCAATTAAATCTTTCCTAAGCATCCCTATTGGGATTGTTTGCATTTAAATAGGCGTAGGCTTCTCATATTTCAATCTCCTAATGGAGTCCAATATATAAGGAGGCAAATCCCCTTCTTCCCATCTCCTGATAGGTCTAGGAACCTTTCCTCCTTTGATAATAATATCATTATCTTCTCTAAAAATCCTCCAATCTCTCTCTGTCATTTCCATTGTCTGCTTCAAACTCCAGTGATCTTTCAAAGAAATATCATATATGCTCTTTTTGATAATTTTTTCATCTTTGCTTTTCTTTTTTTAATATTCAGGATCATATTTATGTATTAAATCTTCATATTTGACTTTATTTTCTAATTATTCCTTTACGTCATATCCGGCTAAAATTCCCCTGCCAAATAATAAATTAGTCTCCATTCGATTTTTATATAGGGGATTATAATCCACTGATGTATCATCTCTGGAATCCCATTTAAAATTAAAAATATTCTTGAATTTTTCAGATGGTTTTAGTATTTTTTTCTTCTATTTATTTAAACCTAAATACTAGATTTTTATATTCTAAGTTTCAGGATCTTCATTAGAATTTAAAATTGCGATTTTCTCAATTGCCCGAGTATTTGATGTCATATATTTAGAGTCTTTATCTTTACTTTTCGATCTAGATCGGGACCTTGATTTACTCTTCTTTTCCTTTAATCTTCGCTAAAGTTCTTCTTTTTCGTCTTATTCACGCTTTTTTCGGCGCTCTTCCCGTTCTTGTTCACGTTTCCAGTCTTTATAACGGAAAGATTCGTATTCTTCCCTTATTTTTTGTTCTTGTTTTTGTTTTTCTTATTCTTGTTTTAAGTTTTGTTGCTTTTCTTAATCTTTTAAACGTTCACGTTCTTGCTTGCTTAAATATTTTAGTTTTTTTTAATTGCTTGGGATGGTTGTTTGGGATTATATTTATTATTATTATGGGTTTTCAAAGGTTTTTTATTATAATAATAATGAATTTATATTGGAATTTTTGAGGGATTTGCTAGATATTTGATTGTCTTTTTTTAATGGCGATTTGTATGCTTTTATTTCGCTGTTAATTTAATGTGTTGAGTCGGAAAAATATTCTTCTTCAATCATTTTTTTTTATATAAAAAAAAAAAATTATGTCTATCTTTATATTTTATTTTAAATATATTATTTTATATAAATAAAAATAATATATTAAATAACTTTTATTTTTATTCAATTTTTTTTGTTTTTTTGTAATTTTTATAGATTTCTCATTATTAAATGTTTTTTTTAAAAAAATATATTATTCCATCATATCTTTATTAAGTTTTAAATGATATACAAATAATATTATATATGCAATTTTAATTAAGAATTTTTATTATGTCAATATATTACTCATCATATATTTATTAAGTTTTAAATAATAAAAACAATATTTTATATTGCAATTAAATTTAATTAATATAATTATAATTTATTAAAAAATTATATTGATATAATAAATAAATAATTAAAGATAAAAATAAAAAAAATTAAATAAATTATAGAAGATATATAAATAAAATATAATTATAAATTTTATAAAAAATACATGTATAAAAGATATATAAATAAAAAATAATATAGAAAAATATATATATAATAAAAAATGATAATTTTATAAATAAAGAATATATATTTAGTAAAAATAGCGAAAACAATATTTATTTATATAGGTAAATAAAAAATTATACAACATATTATATATAAATCATATAATGAAATAAATAATAAAAATATAAATATTTATTAAAAATATTATTTAATTATGATTTATTATTATTTATAAAAGTATTGAAAAATATTTATTGTCTAAATATATATTTTTTTTTAAAAAAAAAATTATATATAATAAATAAATATTAATATTATATATATTATATATATATATATATATATATAAAATATATATATAAATATATACTTATAAAATATTTTATATTATTATCTATTTCTTTTTTTATATATCTGTTCTATACAAAATTATTTTAAATTATATTTTTCTACCTATTTATAAAGGAAAAAAAATTTTTAAGAAGTAAAATTTAATAAATAAATAAAAATTTTAATATAAAACATATTTAATAGTTAAAAAATATATTATAATAAAATGCTTAAACTATTTATAATATTTTTCATATTAACCACTTTTATTCCTTAAATTAAATCCCAAAAATATGTAATTGGTGTATATGCTCAACCATCTGGTTTTTAAGACTATCCATCTTAAAGTTACTAATATATATTAGCTTCATGCTATTAATGGATAAAATATACTGGTGCTGATGTTTTTATTATTCCTTTTGATGAAAATTAAGAATATTACGATAACTTGCTTTAAAATATAAACGGTGTATTTTTCACTGGAGGTGGTTTGGATATACAAAAAGATGATATTTGGTCATAAAATGCTAGTTATATAATCAATTTAGGACTCAGAATGAATTAATAAGGTTAGTATTTTCCTATATGGAGTAATTGTTAGGGATTTGTAATTATTAATATATGTACTAAGTGGTTATGACAAGAATATTTTATAAAAAAACTTATAAAATGATATTAATACGAATAGAAACATAGAATTTAAATAACTTTAAGAAGATAAACTTTTTAGCAATTTAAATTAAGAATTAATAGAATATTCTTAAGAAAAAACACCATTTTATTCTTATCATGAGATATATATAAAAATGGAAGACTTTAAAAAAAATAATGAATTAAATAGCATTTTCGATATAATAGGAATTTCTCAAAATGGAAATAAAAATGAAGAAAAATTAAAAAATAATAGCTTATTATATAAAATTTTAAACATGATAGGATTTTATAAAAAGGAAGAACAAACATAATATATAGCATCAATTGAAGGAAAAAATTTACCTTTTATTGGATTATAATTTCATCCTGAATATGTAGATTATGAAGAAAATTTAAATGTTAATAAAGAAAAAGAAAGTATAACTATTAGTTAATTATTAGCTAAATATTTTGGAAAATTAGCTAAAAAAAATTAAGAATAAATGAAAAAAAATATTACTAATTTATAATTGAAAGAATGTAGTAATTCTGAAGTTTAAAATAGTATATTTAAAAAGCTTGCTTTATTGAAAGAAAAAGCAGTTGATTATTTTTTATTATAACAAAAAAATATATATATAAAAATAAAAAATTATATAAAATTTATAAAATTTTTATAAATTATAAAAAATATAAAGAAAATATTTAAAAAATATAATAAATATTAATAAAATATAATTAAATATATAAATATATATATATATATATATATATATATATATATTTAAAACATTAATCAAATAATATTAAATAATAAATTAATGATATCATTTATAGCATAAAAAAAGGCATTTTTACATTCATTAAAATTTATAAATGACGACTGTATTGGTAACAAACAATATCAAATCAATATATTAAAATAAAAAAGGAATATTTACAGGAAAAATAAAAGGGGGATAAATTATAATTGAAGATTCATTTCCTTTATCTCATTCAAGGATCTTAGCTCCAACATTAGAAACTGCTTTAATGTTAATTGAAAATATAGTTTAAGAAAAAGGGTAAATAATAGTAGGTTTATATGAGGCATTAGTCAATTTTCATAATCGAAAATTTTCCGAAATAGGAGTAAAAATTTTAGAAAAAATTGAAAAAAATCTACAAATGATGCCTATTGGACTTACTATTTATTTAGCAGATAAAATTGAAGATTAAGAAGAAACAAAATAGCCTTATCTTTCTTCTGAAGTATACATAAATATATATATTATCTTTAATATTTTTAAAATTAGGGTTTTAGATTTTTTAATAGATCAAATTAAGAACCTGGATATGATAATATATAAGAACTTGATATAGTTTAAGGATATTAAGCATTTAAAAAATTAGAAAATGATATAAGTTCTGGAAAACATCATTTTATAGTTGATTTTGATATGCATTTTGAAGATATTTCACTTGATTTTACAAATTAAGATTTAAATAATTGAAACATTATTATATTTTAGATATATATTGTATCTTTTTTATATATATATAAAATAAAACTTTTACATTAATATAAAAATTAATTTATTTATAAATTCATTTAATAACAAAAATATATATTTTTAATAATTAATAGATAATAGAATATATTTTTATTTAATTATTTTTTATAAAATGAAAAATTTTCATGCCTTTGTTTTTTTTACAGATAAATTTATTTGTAATCTTAATTTAATAATTTTTTTTAGATTTTAATAATTAATAAATTTAAGTTATTTAAATGTTAAAATCTTAATAATTGTATTGGTTTAGCTTATGAGATTAAAATATGAATACTATAATATATTTACCTATTTTTAATAATCTTATTTTATAAATTAATTTCTTAGAAATATTTAAAAATACAATGTGAATAAAGGTGTTATTTTGATATACTTATTTTATATTTTATATATAAGATATTTAATTATTATTTTGATTTTTTATTTATATTTATGTGCATTACTTGTGTCTTTTTATTGGATTTAAATCATTTTTATAAATTTCAGTTTTTATCTCCTAATCTTATCTTAAATGACAATATTTAAATTTTGTAATATAATTAATAAGTATTTTTTTAAAAAAACGTAATTCAATTATTATTTTTATATTGAGAAATTCAACAATTTATTTTCATATTTCTTATTAATAATGCATTGAAAATTTGTAAAATATTATTGTTAAATGCCTTATTTGTATCTATAACAACAAAAGGGGAATTTTGGAAAGATATATGGAATTTTATTCTAAAATTTTAGATGATTATTAAAAAATATTTTCAAATAAAATATCTAAGGACTTTCAATCACTGAATATAATAATTAGAACGATAAATTTTACAAAAAGGTTAAAATTTGACTATTATTTCACATTGAGAAAGTAATTAATTACATATTCATACTATTGATATGTAGATATAAGATAATTTCTCTATAGTTATTATAATATTATTAAATTTAAAAATATAGAATAAATAAAAAATGATAAAAATATGTTGAATATACTATAAATAATTATAACTATATATTATTGTCTTTATAGATTATTTGAAATTATTAAATGTTATATAATCATAATTATATTAACAATTAACTAGAATAAATCAAAGAAATAAAATTCGGGGTATTTTTTGTTTGCGTATTTTCTTGTTTTTACTTTATTTCTGGGCTCCCTATTTAATTAAATTAAAAAAGAATTAAAACGCTAAAAATATATGTTTATTATTATTTTAATGAATATTATATTTAAAGATAAAAGATAAAATAAATTTTTTATAATTAGTTAAAAATTAAATATATATTAAATATTAAATTAAATAATATATATAAATTATTATTATTTTTTTATATTTATTTATTATATATTACATACTATATATTTTTTAGTTTTATATATATACATATATTATTATTCTTTTATTAATTTGAAAAATAAAAAAGAGTTTTATATTTTAATATATAGTTTTTTTTTTTTTTTTTTTGAGAGATACATTATAAAATAAAAATCAAAAACATTTAAACAGGAAAAATAAAAATAAAATATTTAAATATATTTTTATTTTAATATCTAATTCTTTGATTTTTAGAATTTTTTTTTTCTTTTTATAAAACAATATATATATAAAACATTAAATATTTTTTTTCAATAAATATATTTAAATAAATTTTTTGATACAAATAATAAATTAATATTTTACTTTTAAATGATCAAATATTAAATATATTTCATATTTAAGTTTGAAATGTTATATATTTTTAAAATAATTGTTCTATATTTTTAGTAAATGCATATATAAAAAATAAAATATTTTTATTACATTCAAAATTATAATTATTATTTTTTAATTTAAAAATATAATCAATTTTTTTCAATTTAAAAAATAAATAAAAATATATAAATAATATAATATTAAAAGCAAGGAAATATAATAAGACACATATATTTATATTTAAAAAATAAATCTTGACTAAAATAAAAATTACATAAAAGAATTAATAAAAAAAAAATTATAATAATTATAAAAAAAAAAAAATTAATTAAAAAAAATCAAACAAGGGAAAAAAAAATAACTTTTACACTCTTAAATAAAAAAAATGTCATCATACCCATTAACAAAACTTTATATAGCTAAATTCTCTAGCAAAACCACTCGCCGTGATATCGAAGACCTATTCAGTAAATACGGAGACCTATACGGCTGCAAATTAAACGAGCGTGAAGGCTATGCTACAGTAACATACAAGTATCCCGAAAATGCCGATAAGGCAATCTAGAAATTAAATAACACTGAAATTCTTGGTGGAAATCTTTTAGTAGAACACACATTAAAAAAAGGAAGAACAAATGACGGAAATGGTTCTTCATATAATAAATACGACGATAAATATAGAGATAGAGGTGATAGAGGTGATAGAGGTGATAGAGGTGATAGAGGAGATAGAGGAGATAGAGGAGATAGAGGAGATAGAGGAGATAGAGATAGAGGAGATAGAGGAGATAGAGGTGATAGAGGCGATAGAGATTATAGAGATTATAGAAGCAGTCGATATGAAAGAGATAGAGATTATGGCAATTCTAGAAGAGATTAACCTTTTAGATTTGATAAGGAAAAATTCATTAAAGGAGGACTTTGTTTCAATTGTAGTGAAAAAGGACATATAGCTAGAGATTGTCCAGATGCTAAATAAGGAATTTATAGAGGAAAAAGTAAAATCATTTTATAATATATTTTGTTAATAATAATAAAAAAATTTTATAAAAAGCATATAATGGTGACAGATATAGAAGAGGAAGCTATACAAGAAGGAGTAGAAGTGGAGAAAGAAAATATAAAAGGTCTAGTAGTAAAGATAGTAGAGATAAAAAGAGAAGAAATAAAACATCGAAAAGAAGTAGATCATCTTCTTATTCTAAAAGCAGAAGCGATTCGAATAGAAAAGATAGATAAAGATCAAGAAAGGCTAAAAGTAGAATATCTTCTTCTTCTTCAAGCTCGAAGAGTAAATCAGGGTCTAAATCTAATTCTAGAAGTGTATCTAGAAGTGTTGAGAAAAATAATGAAACTAATAATAATAATACTAATAATAATAACAATAATAGTAATAATAATAGAAATGAAAATAAATAAGATAATGAAAATAACTAGAAGAGTAAATCTGTTTCAAGTGAAGGAAGATAATGATTTTATTAAATTTTATTTTATTTAACAAAAAATAATATTTTAGATTTGAAATAAATGTAATTTTTTTTTTTTTTCTTTAATTTTTATTTTCTTTTCTTATGATATATTTATTATATATATATAAAATTATTATTATTTTTTTATATATTTTTTTTTTATTTTTATTTTTTTTTTTTTTACTAAAAAATAAATAAATTCTTTTTATAAAAAAAATAAAATATATATATTATTTTTATAGCTTTTAATAAATAATTATTAATTATAAATAATTAATTTGAAAAATTGTTTATTTTGTTGATTTTTTGTTTACGTTATTGTTTATATGAAAAAAATAAATATGGTTGTTTGTGAATTTTTGTGGTTGTTTGTGGTTTGTTCATATGAAAACTTATGATTATTAAATGTAAATATTTATGCTTCTTTATATGAATATTTGTGCATCTTTATATGAATATTTGTGCTTCTTTATATGAATATTTATGCTTCTTTATATGAAAATTTGCGGTTATTCGAAAAAAAATTAAAAAAAGTGATTCCTTTATTATTGTTGTTTTTTTTGAAATCCTTTTATGACGAAACGAAAGTTTTTGAATATTATGTTGTTTTTTGTTTGTCGGTTTTTGAAATTTGCTTCTATAATTGACGTTTTTATGGATGTCCTTTTTGCAAATTTTTAGTGTTTTTCTTTTGAATAAATCATTTGTATTTTTGTGTGTGGTTTTTTGGGGTTTTTTACGGACAACCTTATGAAATAAATAAAATAAATAAATAATTAATAAAATAATTAAAATTAAAAATTAAATTTATTAATGAAATATTAAAAAAAAAATATTCTTAGAAATTAAAATTGAACAAAGTTAATTAAGATTATATTATGTAATTACTCAGACACATTATTATAAATAAAAAAAGATAATAAAATAAAAGAAAAACATAAAATGTAAAAATAATATAAATTATATAATTTTTTTTTATTAAAAAAAAAAGAATATATATATATATGTAAATATATATAAAAATATAAATATATATATATATATATATATATATATATTTAATTTCAATCCTTTTTAAATTATAATTATATAATTTAATTATAATATTTTTATCAATCATTTTTATTGATATTATTTATTTATAATTTTATAATTTTTTTTATTTATTTTATATGAAATTTTATCAAAAAAATTTTATAAAATTGTATTTTAGTATGATGTTTATAAATTAAAAATTTATTTTTTAAAAATATAATAAATGGATTAAAAATCAAAAAATAATAAGAAAAAAAAAATATATATATAAAATTTATATATTAATTAATAAAATTATAAATGAAATATTAATATAAATTTATAATTATATTATTATTTTTTATTATTAAAAATAATTTTTAATATTAATAAAAATTAAAAAAAATATATAAATAAAAAGATTTTAAAATATATAAAAAAAAAAAACTATTATTCTCTAAACTATTTTAGTTTAATAAATTTAAATATATATATATATATATATATATATATATATATTTATATAAATTATTCATCTATAATCTGTTTTTTATTTTCTTTTTCCAGAAAATAAATGTTTTGGAGTTTTAATAATTACACTTCTATCTGCTTCTCCTGCTCTTCCATTCCATTATTTGTCTATTTTATGTTTTAACCTTTACATAGCCTATTTTTGTATATTTTTTAACATATTCATTTTTATTATAAATTAATTAAATACCTTTTCTTCTGTAGTATTTATAGGATTAGGGTCTACTCCTTTAGATCTAGATCTAGAAAGACTTTTTTTTTTATTTTTTACACTTTTTACTAATTTATTATGATCATTTTCATCTTACATTAAATCTTCATCATTGTCTTCATTGATCATTTAATCTGTTAGTCTTCTAGCTTTTCTTTTTTTATTAACTCTTTCTTCAACATTTTTACTATTAATTCCTTTTTAGGACAATTTTTACTTTAAATTTTCGAGTGTATTATTTTTTTATAGATGAGCAGTTTTATGTCTATTTAATTTATGTTATAACTTCAATATAGTTTTTTTAGATACTATTTATTTATGAGCATCTAAAACTTCATCATCAATATTTTCCTCTTCATCATTAATTTCCTCATTTAAAAGTCTTGCTTATTCCAACATATTTTCTTCCTTTTCTAACTCCTCAAGTTTTTCTAGTATATCCGGGTCTACGAAATCAGCTATATTTTTCCCTTCCATAATTTCCGGTACAACATCATATTTCCATTCATCTTTAGCCAATTTAAAGTGTTCCTATAAAGGAAAATTGAACACTCCGGCTCCTCCGTGTTCTTCTTGAATGTCTTTTAAAGTCGGTTTTTCGTATTTAAGTCCCTATAGTACCGATTAGGGGATCACTGGCGTTCTTAATGTTGAAGAATTTCTGATTTTTGAAGGATTTGCAATATATAAGCCTCTTAGGAATTATTCTTCTCGTTTAATATTTAGGTTTCCTCCAGCTATACTTTCTATTTTTTGACCATCTCGGAATTTAAGGAGAGTTTCACAGGCTGTAGTTTTTACTTCTTGGATGTTTTCGCCAGTTTTGCAAGACATAGAAACTAGTTGAGCGTTGTTTTTTTCCACCAGATCATTTATTAAATTTTGATCTTCAATAGACAGATTGTTGAAGGTCTTTAAGTCAATTTTCGATAAGACTATGCACAGAGGCTTATTCTTGAATAAGGGTTTGATAGAGTCAAAGAGTTTAACTTATTATTGGATTGAGTAGCCACATTATTCAGAAATATCAATAATAAATAAAATACAGGCCTTTAAATGGGCTAAAGCTGTTATACTTTACATTTCGATAGTGTTTCTTTATTCTAATGAATGATCGAGGATACCAGGAGAGTCGATTACTTGCCATCTCACTTTTTCATAGTCTGTATGTCCAACATATAAAGACTAAGTTGTAAATGGATAACTTTAAACTTCTACATTTGCTGATGTAATACTGTTTATAAAACTACTTTTACCAACATTAGGATAACCAGTAATTAGGATTGTTCTTTCAAATGGATTTATAGAAGGAAGTCTTGCTAAATGTTTACGAACTTCCTCTAAGTAATTTAAACTGCTATTAAGTTTCTTTATAATCGTGCAAATTCTAAATATATATAATTATATAAATATGTAAATATATATATATATATATATATATATATATATATATATATATATATATATATATATATATATATATATATGTATATTTACCTTCCAAAGCAAGCTTTTTTTAATTATTTACATCTATATAAAGAATCTGCATATTTAATTAATCTAACATAATCTTTGCATACATTATCGACTAAATTCATACATGAATGAATATGACCTAAAGCTAGTTTATAGTGATCTTTGTCATATAAGACATTTATTAAATCAGAAAAAAAAGGATGAATATCATCTAATTTTGGAAAACCAGTTAGAATGTCGTTGAATTTATCGTGAACTGATTCTTAAGTGAATTTTATTTTACGCATATAGAAACCTCGGATACGACCGATAGCGTAACCTGGATGTACTACTGTAGGGGTCTTTCTTTGGGTTTTTGATAAGATTATATTTATGAAATCTTTTGAAGCTGGAATTGTTTTTATGGATTTGAAATTGTAGTTCATTTTTGTTTTTTTTGTTTTTTTTTTAATTTTATATATTTTTTTTTATTTTAATTTTGTATTTTTTTTTTGGCTTTTGTTTATATGATTTGTTTTGCTTTTGTATTTTATTAATTTCTGAATATTTAATTTTACTTTTATTTAATGTATTTTTAGTTTTATATTTATCTGCTTATATTATTATTTTTTGATTTTATTTGTACTTTTATAATTTCATATTTTTTGTTAATTAAATTCGATTATTTATTCACTAATTACCATATTTAGCAAAACTAATAATAAATACTTTTAATAATATTTTTTTATAAATTTAAACTAAGAACTTAAATTATATACATTCTTAATATTTTAAAATTAAGCATAATAATCAAATAAAGAATAAATTAGTAAGTATTCGTTTATAATGTCAAAAAAAAAACCTAAAAACGTTATCAAACTTTTTAGTCATTAATTTAAAATAGAAAAAAGCTTTTTAATAAATAAATAAGAACTATAATATCTTCTTTTTTTAGTTCTAAAAAAAAAAAAAAAAAAAAAAAATTGCTTTATCTATTATAGTGTATATATTTTTTTTATTTATAAAATAAAATAAAAATAATAAACTAATTTTAATTATGAAATTAAAATATAAAAGAATAATTTAAAATATTTTTTGAAATAAAAAATATATAATAATAAAGAATTATTAAAATTTAAACAAAGATTAAATAGAAATCTAATTAAAAATAAACAAACAACAAAGCCTTTTACAAATAAAAATTGAAAGAATATTATGAGTTATTTTTTTAAAAAAAAAACAATAAAAATAATTATTTTATAAGTTTAAAATTAGATAAATAAATAATAATAAATTAATAGAAATTTATGACTAAAAAATAAAAAATTAAATTTGAATGAATAAAAAAATATATAAATATTATATTAGTATAAAATTAATAAAATAAATAAATATTATTTTTTAAATGTTTCAATTATTTTATTATATTTTTACAAAAAAAATTAAATTTATGTTAATTTTTAAAATCTATCAAAGTTTTAATAAATTAAGTTTATTCTAATTTTTAATAAGTAAACATAAATATTTAAATTCATTATCTTTATTTAGGAAATTATATAAGATTCAACATATTTTAGAATATATTAATAATTTTTTTTTTTTTTTTTAAATATATAAGAAAATTATATATAAAAAAATCTTTTATTCATTTTAAAATTAGAAATAATAAAAATATAGTTAAACTTTTTAAAAAAAAATTATAAAAAAATTAAATATTTCCTTTGTAAAAATTATAAATAAAATAATTAGAAATTTGAAATATTTAATTATTTATCATTTAAGTTGTTATATATTAAAAAAGGCTGTATATTAAATAAAAATAAGGAGTTATTTATATATAATTAGTTTGAATTTAATAATATTTTTTAATATAAATAATTATATTAATATTAATTTAGATTTTATTTTTAATAACAAAAAAAAATACATTTTTATATGAAATGCATTTATATAATTTTTAATTTTAAATTAGTCATACTAAAATATATATATATAAAATTATAAAATGAAAATATAAAATTAAAAATCATAATTTTTATAAATTGAAATTTTAGTTTTAATGTTTATAAAATTATATACTTTAGATAATTTATAAATTATTAAAACAAAGTATAAAATTATTTTAAAAAATTAATATAAATTTATATTTTAATGAATAATTATATTTATATTCATTAATTTAAGATAAATATAATTTATTTAAAAAACAAACTATAAATAATGATAATTAAAATAAAAAAATATTTAATATCTATTAAAATCAAAATAATGTATATATAATTTAATAGACTAATTGTAATCATCCACAAATAAATAAAAAAAATATTAAAAAATTATATAAGATTTTATAAAAGAAAGAAAAAAACTATTTATATATAATATGTAAAAATAAATTAACAAAAAAATAACAAAAATTACAAAATAACAAAAAATAAAAATATTAAAAAATAAAAGTAAAAAAAAAAAGTAATATATATTATAAAATTCAATTATATATGGATTAAACTTTTAAAAAAGAAATTTAAAATTCAGAAGACTCATTATAAAATATGAAGCAATTTCAGGGATAATAATTAAATGAAAATTAATATCATAGTGATTAAAAAGATAGTTAGGATAATAATTTAAGTAATTCTAAGAAAAAATATTAATTAATTTCAATTGAAAAACGTAAAGAGTTTATAGATTAAGTTCTTTAAAAAAAAAAGACTATAAAATAAGCTGCGTCTGATTTGGGGATAAAATTTTCAACTTCAAAGGCAATTTTATAAACCTATAAAAGAGAAGGTAGAATAGGGAAAAAGAAAACAAGATAAAGAAAATAAAAAAAAAAAAAATCAAATAATAATATAGAATTATAATAGGAAGGTGAAAATGAGAAAGGTGAAACAAAAATAGAAAAAATAATAAAAATTGAAAAATAATAAAATCAGGAATTTTAAAATTTAAAAAATAAAATGATTCCGACAAATATTTAATAATAATTATAAAATTAATAGTAAATATAATAATAACAATATTTATAATAATAACATTAATTGTAATAACATTAATAATTATAAAGCTAATAATAACATATTTAATAATAGTAACAATAATAATAACAATAATAATAATAACAATAGTAATAATAATAATAGTAATAATAATATGAAAATAATAATTTTTATTAATAATAATAATTTTAGTAATAATAATAATTTTTATAATAGCTCTAAAATAATAATAATAGTAAATAAAACATTCCAAGTCCTTTTAATTTTTCTAAATAATCTATTGAATTACCAAATAATTTCAATCTGAATAATTTCTAAAATATTTCTTAATTCCAATAAATGAAACCAAATATTGTTTCTAATGAAAAACAAGATTTTTAAACAAGCGAATAAATTATACCCAAAAATTCCGATGAAATTAATTTTAAAAGCGATTCCGAATAAAAAAAAATTGCTACTTTATGTGATTATTAATAAGATTTTAGTAAATAATAATAATTATAATAGATAAAAAATTTATAAAAAAATGGAATAATTAGTAATACTAATGATAATAATTATAATAATATTAATACTACTACTAATAATAATATGAATATTAATAATAATAATTAATAATAAAATTAATATATGTTCCCATAAAATTAACCTCTTTAATAATACTAAATGAATATCATGAATATAGCACCCAACGGTAATCATTACAACTCATTTAATATGTTCAATATTGGGAATAATAAGGCTGATCAATCATTTTCTATGGACAATTTTTGTAATAATTTTGCTTTGTTTTAAAATTAAAACAATTAATTCGAAAATACTCCTAATATGAATAATAATATACTTGCACCAAAGATTTCAACGGATAATATAAATTTCTCTCTATTTAGAAATAGGGGTAGCTCTATGGATTTCTTACTTCCTAATTATTAAGGTTTGGATAATTAGTATTATTTGGTAAATGGAAGTAATTAAAATAATATTAATTGCTTTCTTTAAAATTAAAAAAATCCACTTATTTGAATTATAATTATATATTTTTATTTTTTTTAATAAAAATATAATATAAATATTAACATAGTTTTTTTTTTTTTTTTTTTTTTTTTTTTTTTAATTATTAAAATTATATTAAATATGTTTTTTTTTTTTTTTTTATTCAATACAATAAATTTTAAATTTTTTATATTTTTTTTTTTTATAATTATTCTTATATAATAATTATATATATTATCAATTTATATTATTTTCTATTTATATATAATTTTAATTTATAAATAATATTCATAACTAAATTATATTTGTATATCAATTTCTTATAAATTTATTAATCAAAATATTTTTATTTTTATATATATATATATTTATTGTAATTATAAATGTAATTTAATTTTTTAATAAATACCTATTTTTTATTCAATATTTAATTAAAAATATATTTGTATTAATTTTTTATTTTTGTTAACAAATAAAGTACATTTTATTATATAAATAATTTATTTCTAGTTATAATAAATAAAAAAAATTAATACATTTTTTCAACAAATAAATAAAATAAAAAAATACATATATTTATATTTAAAAATAAATAAAAACATTTCATATTAATTCTATTTTTAAAAAAAATAAAAACTTCATTATTTCTATTTATTGTCTTTTTACTTAATTTAATTTCTTGTCATAATTCCTTATTTATTTTTATCCATAAAAAGCTCATCATAATCTTCATAATCATCTTTATTAATATTCTTTATAATTATCTAAATCTCTTATTATATAATTTTCTAATTTTTTTTACTTTTAGTAATTTTCTAAGAACAAATATCCGCATGATAAAAATTTTTAAATAGAAAACTTAAAATTTCTATAACTTTTTACGCACAAACAGAAATAAAACTCTATTCTTGATTAAAAAGAACTGAATTAGAATAAATTAAGTTAGCATCAAATTCCATACTTTCTAAACTAATATAATAATTATGGAATATTCTTTTCTATATTTTGGTTAAATCCATACTCTAAGGAACTATTTCTAGATATTCTTTATATATTTTAGTATCTACGGGTTCTATGAAATACATAAAGTCACTTTTATTATATAGATGGGCATAATCAATGAGTTTATTTAGAATTTTTCTTTCCTTTTTTTCCTAAAAATATTCAATTTTTTTCAATGGTAAATCTTATATTATGTCCCAAAACGAAATTCGAATGTTTTTTGTCGAAATTCCTTTTTCATTTATTAGTTTTATTTAGATTTTTTGCCAGTCTGAATTTTTGAAGGCTTCTTCTTTTCCTAATTGTAAATCGAAGATTATTCCTTAAAAAATCTCTTTGAAAAAATAACATTAGATGTTCTATTATTATTTTAATATCGGCCTTTTCTCGAAAAGAAGTCGTGGAATTAAAAAGTTATGTGATTAGAGTAGAGTATTCGAATAATAGAGGAAAAAGTGGTCGTTTTTATCCATTATTTTTAACTTCAAAAGCATCATTATAGGCCTATCTTGGTATTTTTCAAGCATTTCGCGAGTATTTAGGACTGGAAATGAATAGTTTATTTCCTCTATTTGGCATAATGTGGGTTAGAGTAATTATTTGTGAGTCTGAACAGGCAAAACATGAAAATTTGGATTGTTAAAGTAATTTTTTTTGGCAATTTCTACTTGGTTAGGTTTATATATTGTGCTTATTTTATTAAATAATTACTAGAAATCGAACATTTCTAAATAATAAGAGCAATATTCTTCATGTCCTTAGAATATATAATAGACTTAGTCACCTATTTGTGGTAAAAACTCATATAAATTATTAATTTCTTTATTTAAATAATTTCTTTGGAATAATCTTTTATCTTAAGAGTTTAAATTTTGTCTTTAAAAATGAATATTAGCAAAGCAATCAAAACATTAATATAATTTATTATCTTTAAAAAATCCTCTATATAAACTACAAGGATTTTCATGGAATTTTTTTAAACAAAAAATGCAAGATTTATAAGTATTATTTATATTTTTTTAACATCTTTCACATTTTTAAATATTTTTGATATTTTCATGGTTTTTTTATATATATAAATTTTCGGTATTTTTTTAAATATTTTTTTATATGTTTTCTGTATTTTTTTACATATTTTAGTTATTTTCGGTATTTTTTTATATTTTTTAAATATTTTCGGAATTTTTGACTTTTTTTTACGGAAAATCTTCGACTTTTTCTTCTTAATTGAATTCGCTTTATTTACGTTTTTTTTGATTTTTTTTTTAATAAAAAGATGAATTTTCTGAATTTTAATAACTAGTTTATAATTCTTCATTATTTTTATAATATTATTTATTTTTTTAACGTAAATTTCTTTTAAAATCTTCATATTCATTTTCTTAAAATTATTATTATTTTCTAGTTCGTGTATTTTCTTTTAAATACTTTATTTTATTTTATTCATAATTAAAGGAAGATTCACTTTATAAATCTTTTTATTTAGAAAATCTTAATAGTCTTCTTTTTTTTTTTCTATTTATTTAATTATAACTATCTTATTCTTATATAATAGAATCATTTTCTTATTCACTTTTCTTTATATAATCTTCTTATATGAAATCATTTTATTCATCTTATATGAAATCTTCGTCTTCTTCATATTAATAATCTTCATCTTCTGAATCTTCTTCATCATAATCTTCAAGTATTTAGTTTTATATTTATTATTTTTAATAATTATTTTCTTGAGTTATTTATTTCTATGCTGGTTAAGTATAATTTTCTTCTTACTATTATTAAATATTTTTTAATAATTTAGGTCTTCCTCTTTTTTTCTTTTTTAATAATTATTATTAATCTTAAATATCTTGATTATTATTATTTTCTTATTAATAATTACTTTCGTTAATATAATTTTCAAAATTATTATTTTTTTCTTCTTCATCTTCTTCTACAATAAACTTTTTCTTTGATTTTCTCATTTCCAAAAAATTATCAACTGCCTTTAACTATATTAATTTTTGGTCTAAAAATACTCCCATTTTGGTCAAAATATCCATTCTTTCTTAAAAATCTACTCTCTAGCTTCCTTCCATTACATAATTTTCATTATCAAAAGAATCCCTTAAGATTTTAATAAGCTAAACATAATTATTTCCTTTCAAAGCCTTTCCTTTTTCTTATATTTTTCCTAAATACGAGCTTTTAAAAAACCCTTTTTCCTTTAATTTCCTCAAGCAATTTTTAAACTTAAAAGTATATGGAATTCTTTAATAATTGCAAATATTTCCTCTTTAAAAACTATTGATTTCTCTCCCAGAATCATCTTCTGCCCTTACTGGAACTAAATTATCATCTAAAACAAAAATCTCAGTATCATTAGCAAAAAACTATTCACTAGGTGTACTTTTATAAAAATCAACTAAATCGCATCCATATATACTAAATGATCCAAAATAAGTACTCACAGCAAACGATAAGCCATCTGGAGCCCATTATCCATCTAAAACTGGTACTTCTAAATTCGGATAGCCTATATGATATCCCCTTTCTTGGAATAAATTCAATAAACAGCCTACTTAGATATCATAGATACATATTTAACCAGAATAATCCGCTGTAAGGAGTATATTTTCGAAAAAAGGGTGAGGTTCTAATACCAAAATATGATCCTGGAGTTTAATTGGTGTATTTTATTTAGTAAATTCTTAAGTTTATTTACTCATTTATAAATCATATACATAAAGTACTGTTTCTACCTCTTTTGTGCGTTTAAATTTTCGGGTAAAAGTTGCAAAAGCAAATCTATTTTGGCAAGAAAAAGAGGCATTCCAGCAGTTTTTTTCGCTTTTTTTTATCATTTTTTCTTCCTCAAAATATAATGTGATGATATTTTCTTTTAGTTTTTTTTCGTTATTTTGTATCAAAAATTCCCAAGGCCAAATTTTCGCTGTTCCGTCAAAAGATGCAGTTATCATAAATTCTCCATTTTTAGAAAATTTTATTAATTGGCAATTTTATTTATGTTCTCTTTTTTCTATTAAGGGTAATATCGGGTTTCTTTTATTTTCTAATAAATGAATTTTATCCCAAATCATTATTTCACCGTTTTCCGCTCCAGAAACTAAATAACCTTGGGGATGAGTTTCTAAGCAAACAGCTTCCGGTTCTTGGTCTTATATTTATTATTACTATTATTGTTGTTAGTATTTATTTTTGTTATTTTTTCGAAATTGAAGGGTTATTATTGGATTAATTTATGGATCTATTCCACCTGGATTTGTACTTTTTTTGAATTGATTTTCTTTATATCTATTTTTTTTTTTTAGTAAATATATAAATATTTTTTTTAATGTATATTTTTTATATTATATATATATATATATATATATATATATATATATTTTCAATTTATATTTTTTACAAACATATAAAATATTCTATTATACATATACATATAATAATATTTTTTAAGCATTTTTTTATGAATATTTTTATTTAAAAACAAAAAATATAAAATTTTTTACATTTTTGTTATATTTACATTTTAAAGTTCCCTTTTACAGACATAATAATCAAATAGAGATGGTTAAATCCTTATTCATTTACATATTAATAGAAAGCGACTACATTTAACAATTCCTAACTTTTAAAAGTAATCAAACACTTCTAATAGAAAATGTCCCAAACTCTCGCACTTTAATCCACTGAGCAAGTAACTAAATATTAATTACATGGAGAAATATCATTACTAACAATACTACTGGTATGTCCTTTAAGATTAGATAAAAGAAGTCCGTTTTGAGAACTCCAAATTTTAATTAGACCATGTTCATCGCCTGTGAAAATTAATTTACCACTTTTATCGTATGTTACGTTGTATACGGGAATATATGGCTCACCTGTCTCTTCATTTACTTATCCAGATTAGACTGTGTATGCATGTCCAAAACAGGTTTTAAGGTGTTGAAATTTTAATGTAAAGGGGTCGGTTTATATATGATTTTGTGAGTTTTTTTTTTTTTATTTTTGGGTTTTTATGAAGATATCTCGTTTAGATTTTATTGCTTTTTTTGGATTTTTTAAATGAGATGCTGTTTCTTAGATGAGGGTTAATGGGAGTACTTTTTTTATTGTTTTGGGTATATTTAAAGATTGAATTTTAATGAATTCTTCTATTATTATTTCTAAGTCTGGTAAAGTCTTTTATAAGTTAGTTTTTAATTGAGTTTATTACTAATATGTGTATTCTGGGTATGTGTAGTATTTTTCGCCGGTTATTGTGAGGGATTTTCCTAATATATTTTTATCTTCGATTGCTTTTTGTAAAGTCTTGATTATTGGATTTTCTACTTGGTTGTCTTTTAGGAGAAATTGTAAGATTAAGTAGTATAAGTGACTCTTTTGAACTGGTTTTTCTAAAATTTATTAATTCTTATTAGTTGACATTAATATTATTTAATTATTTTTATTTTTTTATTTTTAGATTTCTCTCCTCAATTATATGTAAAGTATATTAATTATATATATATAGTTTTATTTTTATTTTATAATTAATTTTTTTTTTAAAAAAAAAAAAAAATTTCAAGGTAATTATATATTTATTTTAATATCATAATTTATTATTTTTTTAAATAAAATGATTATCTTATTTATTTTACTTATAAATTATATGTTTTATATTTATATTTCACATAAAAATAAGGCTTTTTTATTTTAATTATCAAAATAAATATAAATAAATATCATAAACTAAAAACTAAATTGCATTTATATCAGATATATAAATTGTTTTATGTAAAGGTACAAAAATATATAAAATTAAAAAATATGTCAAAAATCTTTTTATTTAAAAAATGAAAAATTCATTATAAATATTTAAAAAATTTAATAATCAAATATAATGTTTTTTTATGATGTTATAATAAAATAAATATTTAATATTTTACTAATGATAAATTCTAATTTTTTTTTTTTTTTTCTTATATATACAAAATTAAAAAAAATGGATTTTTTCTATATATATATATTTTTTTTTTATAAATAAATATTAAAAATTTATTGATTATAATTATTATTATGATAAATTTTTTATATAAGTAAAAAATTAATTTGTATTAAGGCAATTTAAAATAGAAAAAAGTATTTTTTTTATTAATTAAATATTAAAGAATATTTTAATATATTAATTAATAATTATATTATTATAAATTATTTTATATATTATTAAATTTTAATTATTTATATAATTTATATTTAAACTAATTAAAAAATGCATAATATTAAAAAATTAGATTTTTTCGGCACATTAATATACATAAGATACAAAAACGATTATAAAAATAAAACATATTTAGGGTCTATCATATCATTAGGTATAATAATGATATTAATAGCCTAAACATATTATGAAATGAACGATATTGTAAATAAATATAATCCAGTAGTAACTTAAAACGAAATATATAAATCTGATTAACAAAAATTTATATTAAATTAAGAAAATTTAACTATTTTATTTTCTATTGAAAATAATTAAAATAATTTAATTAATGATAATTAATATTTTTAATTTGAAGCTTTTTAATATATAAAAAAAATCATTCTAAATGAAAATTCAGAAGTAAAAGATTAAATAACTTAAAAAATATAACTTAAAATAAGCTCATGTGAAAATATTAAATTCAATAATGAATATTATGATAATTTGAATTTTAAAAATAAAATGTTTTGCTTTAATTATGAAGATAATAATTAATAAATACCTTATATATAAGGTGATTAGGAATTAGATAACTATAGTTCAATTAAAATATATATAAAAAAATGTAAAAATGAAATAAATGATAAATGCAAAAGTGATTAAGAAATATAAGAATATATTAATGATTCTAAATTTAATGTTTATTTTAACAAAATAGTCGCTTCTCCATATAATTTTACTAATCCATTTTAACAACATATACAAAAAAATTAATTTTATATAAACAATGGATAAAAAAAAGAAATATAAATGAAATTTAAAAATAATTATGTATTATCAGATATAGGTATGTTTTTTTAAGATAAAAAAGAAACTAAAAAAACATTATTTACTTAATTCTGTGAATAAGTAATATATTTCAAACAAAATATTTATTTAATAATGTATATAAATTTATATATTTATGTTTATATATAATTATATATTTACAATATTTTTATTTTTTTTATAATTTTTTAAATCTTTATTTATTATAGATAGATGCTTCTGATAATTAATAATTTCTTTCTTTTGAACTATAAATGGAAAGCAATATGTCAATAATATTTGATAGAAAATATAAAAAAATATAAAATCTACTCTCTTCAGTAGGAGGTATCGCTAAGTCTTTAGTTTTTATAGGATATATATTTATATTTCCTATTAACTAACTAAACTTAAATATTAATTTGATTAAGTAATTATTTTAATTTAATTTAATAAATATTTCTAATAAATAAAATTAAGATAATTAAATTATTAATAATTCCAATAATAATAAATAATAAATTAATAATAATTTTAAAGAATCAAATAATATAAATATTATAAATTTAAAAAATTAAGAAGAATAATGTATGAATATAATACATAATAATAAAATAATAAATAACACATAAATTTAAAATCTATAAAGTAATAAAAAGTTATTAATTCAGAATGAAAATAAATAATTAAATTAAAAAAAAAATTAATTGATATTTAATATTTAAATGAAAATTAAAATATAGATTAAGATAAAAATTAAAAAATTAGTAATAATAATAATTAATATAATAATGATATTAATAATGCAAATTAAATAATTAAAAATTAAACCTTTAATATAAATTAATAATAAGAAAGTATTTTTCAAAATATTTAAAATTAAAATTTATTAAATTCTCCTTAAAATATAATTTCCTAATTATCTTCTATATAATAATAAATATAAAATTCTTAAATTATAGAAGAAAAAAAAAAGAAAATAATTTAAATAATAAAAAATTACAAATTACAAATTAAACTAATAATAAATTTATGCATTATACATTTTTTGATTATTTTTGTTATTACTTATGGCCATTTGGGAAAATCGGCAAAAAGAAAAAAGTACTTTAATATGCCATAAAAAAAATACAAAACTAAATGGATATAATATAAATAATAAATAAGCTTTAAGAAATAGACAAACTAAAAACTTTACTTTTAGATAAAGATTAAATAAAGCTATTTGAATATTTACCTAAATAAGTTATTTCAGTAGATTAAAATTATTAAATAATCAAAAAAAATTAGGAATAAAATTTAAATTAAGATGATGATAGTATATAAGAACTATTTCCAGATGAAAATTTAACTTATGAATAAAAAGCTTCATAGGCGATTAATTCTTATTAAAAAATTAAAGAAAAAAATGTTTTGAGTTATATTGATAAAAAATTAATTTAATATTTTAATTTAGAATTTTTTTAATAAAGTTTTAAAAAATATAATTTAAATATAGATTAAATTATTTCTAACTCAATTTTCTATTAAAAAAATTTATAGAATAAAACTAATAAAGAAAGTTTATTTAAATAAATTATGTATAAATTAAATGATAATTAAATTAACGCTGATTTCGATAATATAATTGATAATGAAAAATTAGAAAACGAAGGTGCTATATAACCTTATATTTCTAAATAACTTAATACTAAACGTTTTTTATGAAATCCGAATATAATATATGATTTTTATAGAAAAAAAATTATGTAAAATATGAAAAAAAATTCTATTAATTACGTATATATATTATAAATATTGTTTATATAAAAAATCATTTTCATTTTAAATTATATTTATATATAATATTATTTTATAATTATATTTAAATAAATACACTATTTAATTAATTTTATTTTCAAGTCTATTTTTATTTAGTTATACTCAACAAACATTATTTTATTTTCTTTTTAATTAAAGGAGAACTTAATTAATGTAATTATTTTTAAACATTAATCAATTCTTAATAGTTTAACTTATTAAAATCTTAATAATTTAAATACTGATAAAATAAACAAGTTATCTCAGCTAAAACTAAAATATATCTAATTTATAAAAAATAGAAATACTAATTTAAATCTAAAAATTAAAAAAAAAAAAAAACCTAAATAATTTTTCCTTATTTATTTAATTTTAAACTAATAAAAAGTTTTCATCTTTTAAGAATAATTTTTCAATACTAAAACCTAAAATTAGAACTTTCGGTATTAATTAAATTAAATTGCTAAAAACCTTTATATATATATATATTAATTACTTAATAAAGCTTTTGTTCTTGCATAAAATAATTAATTAAAAGAAGTAATTAAAAGAAGAATAAAAAAAAATCCAAAATAAAATAAAAAAGTTGTCAAATCAAAAATATTATTTGCTATCCATTATTAAATATTTTTAAGTTCATCAATTCCATTAAACAAATCATTCAACAATAAAGAAACTTTATCTGATTATTCACTCATTTATTTATACATAGATTAAAAAGAAATATTAATAGCATTTTTAAGCGTCTCAATATTACTTTTACTTTCCTTAATAATATACTTTATTATAAATAATAAAAAATTATAATACTTTTAATTATTAATTAGTCATTTAAGAAAGTTCATATTATTATTAAATTTATTATTCCATTTTTTATTATTCTTTAAATAGTTAATTAGACTTATTAATATTCTCCTATCTTTAATATATATTTTAATTTTTATTTTTTTCAAATAATATATAATTTACAAATATAAATTAGATTTTATAGTGTTTTCTTATATTGAATCAATCAAATTTTAAGTATTTTTTTACCAATTCAAAGCTTAATAATAAAAGCATATATTTTCTAAATGAGTATAATATGTAATATATGTATTCCTTAAATTTTATATTTAAATAATCTATTTTTAATATATATATATAATACCAACTATCACCTTAAAGATTAGATGAACAATCTTCAAATTTTTAATCTTCTTCACAATTATATATTTATTTATTAGATTTTAAAAAATGACAATTGGATATTTTAAGTGCAATCTTATTTTTTTGTTATATTTAAATAATATAAATTATAAAGATATTTTTAAAAAATACTCTGCTTTTTTAATCATCTGACATTTCTGAACATTTTTCGTTTATACTTTGTATTATAGAACCAATACATGAAGATGTTTGAGCGGATTTTTACATGAATATGAATGAATCTTTAAAAACAATAAAAAAATTATTTTATAGTTTAATATTACGTTTAATTCTTTCAGTATCTTATTCAGAAATATTTGGAAACTTTAATTATTATGTATCTAGTTTTTGTATAAAAAAATAATAAATTACTAAAATAAATTAAATTATCATTATAGAATTTTTTAATAAATTTCTTTGTTTTTAATTATTGATTTTGAAAAACTTTATGTATATAAATTAATTTGTTAAAAAATTTAGAATTTGAAAAATTCGAAAACATTATATATAAAAAAATATAAAATTAATTAAAAATAAATATATATATAAATAAAAAGATATATTATATATGCATATATATATTAAGATATAATTAATATCATAATAAGATATTATAAAAATAATTAATATATATTTATTTTAACTTTTTATTTAAAATAAATTTTTTATTATATCCTTTTTATTTAAAATTAAATATATTTAACATTTAAATATAATATTAATAAATAAATTAATTACTAAACATTTTTTATTTTATTTATTAAATTAATAATAATTTTTTCATTTATATTCTTTTATTATTATTTGTATATTTATTAGATTTTTATTTATAAAGCTATTATTTTATTTTTTTAATGTTATTTTTCTTTAATATAAAAAAATACTTTTTTATTTTATTTTTGTAATTCTTTTTTTCAAAAAACACGATATTTTTAAGTTTAATTTTTGTTTATTTTTTTATTTTCATTTTTTTAATAGTCATTTAATTTATTAAAAAAATAACTTATGATATTTTCCTTTATTTTTTTAGATTTTATGATTTATTATTTTTATATAAATTTATCTTTTATAAATAAAAATATATTAAAAACTTTAAATATCAAATTAATATTTTATAAAAGATTATTATATGAATTTATATTTAATTATATCAATTATAAACTAACAAGATAAAATAGCATATAAAAAAAAACTAATTAAAAAATCAATTAAACATTAAAAAGAAAAACTCTACTTAACAAAAATTAAAAAAATAATAGTGGAATAACAAACAAAAAATAAGTATTAACATAACAAAAATATGACGTAAAACAGTAAATCGAAATTATTATTTGTAATTAAAATTAAAATTAGCAATATTTGTGTATTAAAAATATATAAAATCCCAAATAATTTTACAATGAATTTAAAGAATTATTTAAGAAAAAGAATTAAAATAAGAGAAAAAAGCAAAACTTTAAAAGATTATGAAATGATGATAAAAAGGTTTTAAGAAGAATATAAGAAAATAAAAATATGGAATACTTTATATTGAAATATTAATTTTTCTAACAATTTTAAGTCAATAAAAAACTTATATTATAATTAATTTATAAATTTTATCTTTACTTATGGTTTTTATTTAGTCTGAAAATTTTCCATATATTTATTTCATTTGATTAAGATAAATGAAATCAAGGAAAACAATATATGTTTAAAATATAAAAATATAAAAAAAAGGAGGATATTTATACTTACTTTTTTTAGAAAATTAACAAATAAAAAACAAATAAATAGAATAGAATTCTTTAATTTGAAGAATTTCATATTTTTTAATTATAATATTTTATATTTTGTATTGTATTAAAATATGGCGAAAAATTTTAAAGATGTTTGACCATGTTATATATAAAAAATAAATTAATCATAAAATTTAAGTATTAATAAAATACTTAATTCATAAATTTTAATATAAAAATACTTCATGAATTATTAAAAATAAAAAGGATTAATAACTTTATATATTAAAATATAAATATATTGATTATTTAACTGAAAGTGTTCATATATATATATAATTATTAAATATAATTTAATCTTATTAAACATTTAAGTATTACTATTTTAAAATTAAAAAATTATATAATAAAATTAATATACATATAAATAATGAAAAAAAAATATATATATTTATTTATATATATAATGTTTTTAGAAAGAAAAAAGAAAAAAATTTAAAAATAACAAATATTTAAATTTTTATTTTAATAAAAATATTATTTAATCATTCGAAAAAAAAATAAAAAAAAATACGTATTTATTTTCTAAATAATTTAAAAAAAATAAATAAAAAAAAAGTTAAGATAATAATTAAAAAATGGAAGAAGAAATAACAAATCAACAATAAACAAACCAAAATTAATTAATTAAATAATTAGTTGAAGCAATAGAAGAAAATCTACGAAATCATTTTCCTTAAAACGCAGTCTTTTTAGCAGAAAGACTACTCGCAGAACATGATAATGAAGACACAAGAAGTATTTTAGCAGAATGCTATATGGCCGAAAACAAACATTATAAAGTATATGAAATATTAAAAAATTGTAAATCTGAAATAAATAGATATAAATTTGCTTTAGTTTGTTTAAAATTAAATAAGTATTAAGGTTTTTTGATTTTTTATGATATATATATAAAATATTAAAATTAAGAGATAATTTTTATAAAAAATATTTTTATATATATTATTAGATGGGGAAAAAGCACTTTTGGATTTTTAAAATGATTTTATTTTTTCTTAAAAAAGTAAAGGAAATAATTTAGAAAATATTCCAAATGGAGCCTATGGCTATTATCTTTTAGGTTTAATATTTGAAGGATAATAAAAATTTGCAGAAGCTAAAGAATAATTTATCAAATCTCTCGATTTAAATCCTACTTTATGGGTTGCTTATGAAAAACTATGTAAAATAGGAGATTAAGAAAGCCTTCCAATTAAAGTATAATATTAGAAAAAAAAAGAAAGAAAAAAAATTATATATTTTTTAAAAAGACATATTATTTTTAACATTTATTAATATAATTTTTTTATAAACAAATCAATATAATAAAAATACAATATTAATATATTTATATGATTTTAACTATAAAATTAAAAAGGTTTTTTGTGAAGGAAAATATAGATAATATTTATTAAATAAAAAATCACAGCCATCTAATATTTTCTAAAAAGTTTTAAATGACCCAAGACCTTTAGAAGTTTAGTATAAAATATCAAAAAATACAAAAAAAATAAAAATATAAAATAAAATAGAAGTGAATAAGAAATACAAAATATTCCATAAAACAAAACTAAAATGCAAGCTTAAATTTACTAAATGAGTAAAAATAAATAAAAAAAATCAAATAGTAATAAAAAAAAAAGACCTTGCCACTTTAAAACAACAATTAAAACTTCCTACAAGTTCTCCCTAACAAACCACTTATATTCCATAACAACAAATACCTAATATTCCTTAACAAAAACTCTAAATAAGCCGCAATAATAGCAACTCCCGCAATAATAGTCAAAAACGTAAAAAATCAATCAAAACAGTCATCTAACTTTAAGGCTAATAAGCTCCACAAGATCCCTAATAACAATAGCAATAACAATAACTTTACTAACCTAATAACTAGCAATTATTCACCTAATTACTCCAAAACCAATAATAAATTTACTCCTAAACCCAAAAATTAAGCACAGAACATTACTAAAAAGACTTAATATCCTTACTAAGGTCCTTAGGAGAGGCTTTCTATCACATGTCATTATATATGTGCAAAGAAGCAATTGATTATTTTAATAAACTTCCCCGAAATCACTATAATACAGGTTGGGTATTAGCAAACATCGGGCGATGCTATATGGAAATCGTGAAGTATTCCGAAGCCGAAAAAATGTACGCGGAAGCTTTAAGAATAGAGCCTTATAGACTTGAAGGAATCGAATACTACTCAAGTTGTCTATGGCATTTAAAAAAATAAGTCGAATTATGCTATTTAGCACAATAAGCTTTAGAAAAATCTGTATTTGCACCAGAAACATGGATTGCAGTGGGAAATTGTTTTAGTTTATAAAAAGAACATGAAAATGCTTTAAAGTTTTTCACAAGAGCAATTTAATTGAATCCATAATCGGCCTATGCCCATTCTTTGTGTGGGCATGAATTTGTATATAATGAAGACTTTGGAAAGGCAAGGAAATCTTTTCAAAGTGCCTTAAATTTAGATATGAGGAATTATAATGCGTGGTGGGGGTTGGGAAATATACTTTATAAATAAGAAAAATATCAACGAGCAGCTGAAAGTTTTCAACATGCTATTAATATCAACCCAAAAAATCCGGTTCTTTATTCATTTATGGGAATGACGTTGGCAGCTGATAGGAATTTCAAAAAAGCTTTAAGTTTCTTCGAGATTAGTGAAAAATTAGACCCGAAAAATGGACTTAATAAATTCTAAAAAGCAAATACTTTGGTAAAACTTGAAAATTATGAAGCCGCACTAAAAGAACTTGAAGAATTATATAAGATGATGCCAAAAGAAGCACCTATACCAATGTTAATGGGTAAAGTTTATAAAAAATTAAAAAAAACTGACAAGGCACTTAATTATTTCACTCTAGCTCTTGATTTAGAAGGAAAAGATTCTCAAAGAATTAAAGCTTTAATAGAAAGCTTGCATTAAGAAAATTAAGATTTTGTAGAAGATTTGGAACTGTGATTTAGTTCATATTTTTTTTGGTATATTATTTAAACTATAATAATTTTTTTATGTTATTTCTTATTTTTATGAAAAATAATTTAAATATATATAAATATATATATTTATATATAAAAAGATAATATTTAATAGTATAACATAATATTAATTAAATAAATTCTAATATAATTTTTTTTTATAAAAAAAATATAAAAACAATAATAAAGATTATAATAAAAAAATATCATTCAATAAATAAAGGAGCTAAAACTAAAGTAATGGTTGAAAATAGTTTTATTAAAATATGAATAGAAGGCCCAGCAGTCTATAAAAAATAAATAAAATATATATAAGTATAAATGATATATAAATATATAATTATATATATATATATATATATATATATATATATATATATATCTATATATATCTATATCTTTTAATATCTTTATATTATTACATCTTTGCATGGATCTCCTACAGTATCTCCTGTTACCGCTGCTTTATGAGTTTCGCTTCCTTTGCCTCCTAATTCTCCAGATTCGATATATTTTTTAGCATTATCCCATGCTCCTCCAGCATTATTTAAGAATAGAGCCATTAAAATTCCTGTCGAAGTTGCAAACATTAAAAAGGAACTCATAACTTTAGCTCCAAGTAATTATTTTTATTAATAAATTCCAATATATTTAAAAAGTACCCCTACTATAACAGGTGTAAAAACCGCTAAAAGTCCAGGTTTAACCATTTCTCTTAGACCTGCTCTGGCTACAATTTCGACACATTATTTATAATTAGGTGAGATTTCTCCATGTAGAATTTCAGGATGTTCCTTAAATTATCTTCTTACTTCTTTTATTACATCTTAAGCAGCATTACCAACTGCTGCGATTGTCCAGGAAGTAAAGATAAACACACACATAGACCCTATTAGTCCTCCAATAAATATTTCTGGTTAAGTTATATCCACGGATGTTATTTTAGTTTTTGAAAATAGATTAACCTCGTCAATAAACGCACTAAATAATAAAAAACAAGCTAAACTTGCAGAACCGACTGAATATCCTTTTGTATTAGCTTTAGTAACATTTCCAACCTTTTTTCAATTTTATAAAAAAATAAAATATAAAAAAGTAATTACAGCATCCAACTTATCTGTTATTTTTCTAACTTCAGCTGGTTATTAAGATAATTCAGCAATGCCTCCTGCATTATCAGCTATAGGACCAAACCCACTCATAGAAAGTACATATACACCAGTACAAAACATTCCCATAGTAGAAATTGCAGTACCAAAAAGTCCTCCAATATTATCTCCTTTTTTATTTTAAATTCCTGAATTATCGCCTAAAAATTAAAAATATACATATTTATATAAATATATATATATATATATATAAATATATATATTTTTATATATATATATATATATAAATACCTAGATAATAAGAACCTAATAAACCTATAGATATAATAATAATAGGTAAGCCTGTACTTTCTAAACCTACACTTAACCCAGCAATAACATTTGTAGCATGCCCTGTTTTGGAAGCTTATGCTATATTTCTAACTGGCTAATATTAATAATCAGTATAATATTAAGTTACTTCAATGAAAAGATAACTAACTAAAATACCTATCATTCCGCATAAAGAAAAATTAATCCATGCATAATTATTTCTCTCAGGGTTTAAAAAAACATAACACAAATATATAAACCCTATTATTCCAACTGACATAGATACCCTATATCCTCTTTTCATAATCACTAAAGGATCTTCCAATTCTCCATAATTGGTATCGAATTCTGGTAAACCAGCTTTCGTATTTACAAAAAATAAACCAATAGTTGACGCTATTAAATCCAAACAGTGTACTGCTAAAGGAAAAAGCATAAACGAGGCCTATTGACTCATTGAAAAATCAGCTTCTTAGGCTAAAGTAGCACCTAAAATCATCGCACTGAGAATTTCTGCGGAAATACTCTCGAATAAATCAGCTGCTTAACCAGCACAGTCTCCTACATTATCACCTACTAAATCTGCTATAACGGCAGGATTCCTATGATCATCTTCAGGAATGTCGCTTTCAATTTTCCCGATAATATCAGCTCCAACATCAGCCGCTTTAGTGTAAATACCGCCTCCTAATTAAGCAAACATAGCCACAAAAGAAGCTCCGAAGCCAAATCCGATTAGCAAAAGAGGAATTTATCCGACAATATCTTAAGCTGAATTAGAAGAAGGTAAAGTATATTTAAAATAAAAATACTACATCAAAAATAAACTACTTATTCCCAAAATAGCTTATGCAATATTTATTGCTGCACCAAAATAACCTCCATAAAAAGCAACTTTTATAGTTTCATTATAACATTTAGTAGCAGAACTGCATGTTCTATAAAATAAAAAAAATTAAATATAAAAAAATTATATAAGTAAAATATAAATATATTACTATATATAAATATATATATATATATATATATATATATATATATATATATATTTATATTTATTTTATTTTTTTATATATATTAACCTTAAATTTGCTCTCACACTAACCCACATTCCTGCATATCCTGAAAAGGCAGAACATAAAGAACCTAAACAGAAACTTATTCCTGAAAAAATACTCATAGTTAAATTACTAATTGTAAGTATTTCTTTTTCACCGACTTTTATTACTAATGGTTCTCTGAAATAATATACTAACATAATCATTATACAAAATACAAAACTCAATTTAAATATTGTTCCATATTGAGCTGTAAAAAAACCTTCAGAACCTTCTTGTATGTATTTGGCCATTAATTGCATTTCTTCAGATCCAGTTCTTCTTTTCATTATCCAGACTAAAATATGAGATGCATATATTAGGGCTTATACAGATATTATAAATGTTATTATTAAAAATTTTATAACTAAATTTATGTTCAGAAAACTCAAAAAGTAAAATAGAACAAATGGAAATGCCAAAAATATTATTTTAGCATAGAAAAATATTCCAGAATCTTATAAATCATTGTGATAATATATTAGAGAATCTGTAATTTATTTTTATTTTTTCATTATTTTTAAATATATTTTGTTAGTTTTTATATAAAAAAAAAAATTATATATATTAATATATTATTATATGTATATATTTTTTATTTTTAATAAAATAAGTTAAATATAATAAATATTTTTTTATAAAATATGAATTTTTTTTCGTTCTATAATATTTTTTTTTTTATTATTAATTTTTCTTTATATCTTATGTATTATAAAATTAGAATTATTTAATAATATTAAGTTGTAATGAGTAATTTATATTTTTTTGTTTAAATATTATAAAAACATTTAATAATATAAAAAAAATATAATTGCTAGAGTATATATTTAATATTAAATTATAATAATTTTTTTTAATATAATTTAAATAATGTATATATATATATATATTAATTATTTTTTATTTAAATAACACTATAATATAACACATGTAAAAATAATTTTAAATATAGAAAAAAAAACATTATTATATAAAATAAATAATATATATATATATATGTTTATATAAAATATAAAAATATATAATATTAATAAAATTATATTGAAATTTTTTTATAAAAAAAATACTTATTCATATGTGTTTCTGTAATAAATAATTAAATAATAATAATTAGTTCTATTTTAATAAAATATATTTTTAAAATATAATTATATATTATATTTCTTTTTATCCACAATTTTAATTTTTAATAATAAAGAAACAAACAAAATGATCAGATAAGAATAACTATAATAAAACTAACTATCTATAAATTCATATACCAATATTTATTAATAATAAGATGAATAAAATATATATTAATAACATTATAATGATTAGTACCAAACGAATTTCCAAGTATCGTAATAAAATCTCCGGTAGATATTAAAAAAGCGTCAAATTGAAAGTTAAAATAATCAATATTTTCTTTTTTTTTGGACATATATATTGTCAAATATATCAATTATATTATTATTTTTGATAAATAAATTATCTAAAAAATTTATGTTTTTATTTTTGATTTTATCAACATTTTTGTTAATTATAAAAAGGATTTAATATATCAATTCTTTAACCAAAATACACAATAATTAAGAAGAGTAATAAAAAATATAAATAATAAAAAAAATCAGAAAAATAAATAAATAAAACATAGATTTACAATTAATATTTCACAAGAAACAAATAATAATATTCGTTAAAATAATATAAATAGAAATAGAAGACAACATTAATAATAAAGATAATATAACTTAATAAATAACAATAATATTAATATTTAAAATAATTTAGATTAAATCATTTAATAAAACCTAATTAGATAATAATTAATTTTTAGTTATAATATGTAACGCTTATTATATAATAGATTATAATAATAAAATTATTTTTCTGGTATAAATTCTAATTCAAGAACTTGTTTAATTAATTATTTTTAGTTTTTATAGTAACTAAGGTAAATACTTTTGGTATAAAATTATGAAAATGATTTAACTATTTTCGATTTATATTAAAATTAAGAAAATTTTAAAGTCTTATCTTTTTCTGAAATCGAACATAATAAAGATAATATATGTTCTATTTGTCTAGAATATTATATGTAAAATACTTAAATTATTTAACTTCCTTGTAAACATTATTATCATAAATTATGTATTTAAAAATGGCTTTTTATAAATATTTAATGTCCTCTTTGTAGATAGCCAGTTTAAATTTGAATTTGTTTTTATTATTTCCTTATTATTTATGTATTTTATATTTTTATATAAAATATAAGGGTAACATCATTTCTTTTTTATACATAAAAAAATATAATATTATATATTAAAAAAAAAGAATTAATAATAATATATATTAAGCAAATAAATATAATTTAAATAAAAGTATATATAATTTATATCTGTGCAAGATATTAATTGTATTCTATTAAAATAATATGTTTATAATTTAAATATAAGAAAAATAATAATAAGTACTTTATTTAATTTACATTTTTTTATTATAATTTTTTATTTACTGCTAAGTAAATTCTACTATTCTTATCTTATCTTATCTTATCAACTATCTATTTTTATCATTATTATTATACATTAGGTTTTAATATATAAATTATATAATTTATGTATTTCCATATAATTTTCTATAGGATTTAAGCCTGTAGTATTAGGTGGTTGTGGCAGAGTTTTAATAGAATTTTATATTAGCCATTCTTTTTTCAAATATCATACATATGGCGTGGAGAATTATCATGAATAATTTTATTATTTTAATTATTTAATCTTGTTATTTTTTAAATAATTTTTATAAATAAATACAATAATGATATTATATATTATATTAATTTATAGCATTAATTGACTCTTAAATACAATTTTCTAAAATGCTATTAAAAATTTATTAAAAAAAGACTTGTTAAAAATTTTATTTTTAATATTTAATATAATATTATTCTTCGTTATATATATAGATTTACTAGCCATTTAAAGTCTTTTATATCATTTGATGATATATTAGAAAATTCATATTAAAAATTTAAAAATTTGTTGTTTATTGTTGATTTTAAAAGCAATCAAAGTATCCAACCAACTATTCTCTATCAAATATCTATAGAAAATTGTATTCCTATTTTCTTTATTTTAATAATAATTTTATTTTTTTACATTGAATTATCTTTATTATTTAATTTTAAATTTATAAATTAAATTATATCATATTATTATTTTCATTAAAAATGATAAAATTATTAATAATTATGAATTTAAATATGATATAAATAATTACATATATGCCTTTTTTTATATAGATAATTTTATATTAGTATAAAATAAATAATTAATTAGAATTTTAACAATTAATTAAAATTATATTCAAGAAATTAAACAATTTAAATTTATTTTTATAAATAATATAATATTATGAATAAAATACAAATATAATTTATTTACTTTTTATATATTATTATATTATTATATTATTAAGTTTATACATTAAGACAATCATTCTAATAATTTTTTTGTTTTAATTTAATTAACTATTATTATTATTTATTATTATATTAGCATATTATATTATTTTTAAATATTAAGAAAAATTAATATATCTTTAATTATTAAACAAACGTGTTTATATTATTTTTAAATCATTTAAGATTATGTTTTTTTTTAATTTATTATTAAATAACTTATAATTATATAATAAATTATTTTTTATTTTCCAAGTTTCCTATTTAATTTCAACGAAATGAAATAATTACATAAATGAGAAAAACTTCTTTAATTTAAAATGGATCTTTTTTTAACAAAAAAAATACGTTTGTCTTCCAAAAATATTATGTTAGTATTCATTTTATTAAAAAATATATCTAACAAAATAACAACATATAAATATTAATGAATGTTTTAATTAACTAATTCTTTTTTTAAATTAAATAGACTTATTAAATAATCTGAAATATTGTTTCTATAATTATAAAATAATTTAATTAATCAAATAGACTAAGAAAAAATTATGAAAGTTTTCTTTTAGTTTTATTAATTAATATTATATTAAAAAAAACAAAAATCCATTTTTTTCCTATATTTAAGATATAAATTAATTATTAATAATATTTAAAAAAATAATAAAATATAAATTTTGCTTATATATATATATAAATCAATAAATTTAATTTTTTATTTATTATAAAAACAAAACAAAAATAAAACTACTAATTTTAATAAATTAATTAAGTGAATACATATGTTTTTGTTTTTAAATAAATCAAATTACTTCTATATTATCTTTATTTTTTATTAATTAAGTATATTATTAATGCAATTAAGAAATAGACCTTTTATTATCACAATTTGGTTATAAATTTAAATTATAACTTTTATAATTTTGCTAAAATTAAATCTATTTATTACTTTTATATTAAATTAAAGCAATATCAGAAATATTATCTGCTTTTTTTAAATTGTTCTATAGATTTATACTAGCAGTACTCTAAGCTAATTATTTATATTAATCAATAATACTATCATGATAAAATTAAGCATTTTACCTAAATTATAAATATATTAATAATTATTTTTCTATATACATAAAAATATTAAAATATATTTTTAATAAAATTTATATACATTTATATATATAATATATATATTTATAAATATATATTTATATATATATATACATATATATTATATTATAATATTTTTAATAATTACTTCACTTATTGTATTTTTTCATCTATTTTAATAGGTATTATATGTGAAGGAATTTTACAATTTTTTTTTTTTTCTGTGTTTCTTTTTTAATTTATAATATTTTCTTAGATTTCTAAATTTTTTATTTTCCATTCTTTTATCTAGTTTTTATTTTATTTTTCATCTATCAATATTTTTATAAGATTTTAATTATTCTAATGTTATATTAAGTATTTTTTATTTTCTTTTATATCTTTAATTAATTATTATAAATTTTTTATTTTAAAAAATTTTTTATGTTTAAAAATTTATTTTTATAAATTAGCCTAATTTTATTATTATTATTATTATTTTTATTATTATTTTTTATTTATTTAATTTTATATATCTTTTAAATATTCTCTTTATAATTCTTTATATTTTTCTATTTAATTTAAAGCCATATAATGATTATCTAATAAATAGGCTTACTTGTTAACTTCAATTTCTGTTTATCGAAAATTTAAAATACTATTTTATGTATTGCTTTTGTTTTATTCAAACAAACTTTTTGAACTTCCATGTATGCAATATGCCTTCTTTATATTTTTATATAGTTAAAATAAATTAAATTATATTGAAAGAATTAATACTTTTAAATGTAAAATATTTTTTTAAAACTAACTTTCCTTTTTATCATTTATATTTTATCGTTCAGTTATTTTATAACATTCGTTAATTAGATTTGAAGAAGTAAATTAAGGAACTTCTTGCATTTTTTTACATATAATTGATTATGTAAAATATTCTAAATTTTAAATTGGTTTATTATTAAGTGAATATATTTCTTTTATTTGACATGTTGTTGGAATATTATTATATGTTTACAATTTATAAGGTTTTTTAAAAAATTAATATTCCTTATAATATTAAATAAAATGAAGTAAAATTATAAAATAATTATATTATATATATATATATATATATATATATATATATATATATATATATACATATATATAAATATTTAATACTTCATTATAACTTTTTGATGTTTAAGCTTTTTTATTAGAATTACTTAGTTATCTATCATAAATTCTAAAAGACTTATATTTTTATTTTTTAACATTTAAAAACATTTATCTTTTTACATAGAAATTTTTGATAATTATTTTTATTCAGTATTTTTTTCATCTGATTAGTAATTTTTAGAAATACTATAAATATTAGTACTTTCATCGACATTATTTAGACTATAAAAATTATCTTTTCTACTCCTTGAATATTTTAAATCAATATTTTCTTACTATTAAGTATATTTTACAATAAACATATTTTTATTTTATTCCTTAATATTATTTTTATCATATAAATGCTCATTAAATACATCATTAATATTTTTTTTTTTATGTAAATTCTATTCTTTTATTTCATCTAATTTAGTTATATCTTTTTTATAAACCTCCCTTAAAATTTTAATAATATCTGAAGTTTATTAGAAGTGTTCACAATATTTATCTCTCCAATATTTTTCCTAAGAATTTGCAAAAACCATTAACTCAATATTTTTAGGTAAAAATTATCTTGTCAAAAAGCATATTAGATTCATTGTTTCTGTATATTTTTGTATATTTTCCTGAATTTCATATATAAATTGGAAATAACCTAAAACCATTATTAGTTCTTTTATATAGTTATTATATTTCTTATTTAGACTCTTTATTAACTTTTATTTTTAATTACCATCATAATCACTTATTGAATAATTATCTATACAATAAATAGATATTAGTTTTTATAATATATTATAGGTTATATGTAGTTCATTTAAACATTAATTGTACCTTTTTAAATTTTTTTTTTTAATTTTTTTTTCGTTTTTTCTCTTACTATTAAGTTTAGAAATATATTAATATTAATTCTATTTTTAATTCACGTGATATTTATAATATGTTTGCATTCTATTTTTAAAAATAAACATTAATTATATAATTTTTTATTTAATTTATTATTTACGCTAGATTTATAATAGTCTTATTTTTTGAAAACATGATTTGCTATATATAAATATTTCATACTTAATTCATGATTCTATTACCTTTGTTTTATATAAAAATAATATTTTTATTTATTTATAATTTATATCTTTATTTAATTATAAAAATATACATTTTATTTATTTAATATTATAAAATGCATATTTATAATAGACTTTTCCAATATTCTTCAATATAAAAATTATCTACATAAAATAAAAATTATATAATAACAAAAATATTTTATAAAATAAAAATAATAGAAATACATATATTAATCTATTAGTTTTTATTTTTATTATTATCCTCAGTTTATAATTCATTATCAAAAATTAATTATTTGGAAACTTTTATTAAAGGATACTAAAAAATAATATCATGCCAAATTTTAAGTTTATCAATAGAAATTTATAAAATCTAATATGATGAATCATTTTTTCCAAATTTATTATTAGTTTATTATTTTTTTAGTAATCTTATTACACAATAAATAAAAGATCTATTTTAATCTAATACTTCTAGATTATCTAAATCATCTTAAATTAATTATTTTTCTAATTTCAATAAGTATTATATTACCTTTGTATAATTCCCTTTCTAAATGAGTTTTTTATAATTTTATTATTATTATTTATTTATATTTTTCATTTTTTTTATTTTTCTAAACTGTTTATGATATTATTTTTATTATATTTTTTTTTAAAAAAATAAATGATATTATTCATTGAAATATAAATTATATATATATTATAAAATATTTTTTTAAAAAAAAATATTATTCACAAAAAAAAAATATAATAAAAAAGGAAAAAAAAAACTTAAAAATTCATATTATAAATATATGCCTAAAGAATAAGAAAGTCAAAGAGGAATTGTCGAAATAGTTTAATAAATTTAATAAAGATATAATAATTAATAAAAGTATATAAAATAATATTGATGAAATATTAAAATAATAAAAAAGTAATACTAATGGACAAACAAATGAAACAAACACAAATAATCTTTTATAAAATTAATAAATGTAAATGGAAACAACAATATATGATTACAATGAAAACATATGTAAACAAAAATTATTTATTTTAAATAAATAATTGAGTAAAAAATTAAATAAAAAGACATCCAAAATAATATAGAACAAATACTTTTAAATTAAAATACTATTGAAAATATAATAAATGTAAATAAAAAGACATTAAAAAAATATCCAAATATAATAAGGGTTAAATAGTAGACAAAAAGGAAATTTAAATATTTATATGTAATCCATTAATAAAAGAAGTTGAAAATATATTAAATCAAAAGTATATTTATTATATACATATAAATAAATAAATTTAAAAAAGATTTTATTTTTAATAAATTGAAAACAATGACGAATTAATAAGTTAATATACACAAGCATTTATATTTTTAGAAAAATCTATATTTAATGTCATTAAAATTATATAAAGATAATGATATAGAAGGTCCTTTTTTAATTATTAATAAGATATTAAAACGCAAAAAGAATTTTTATTTAACACAAAATTTAAATTTTTCTCATTTTCTAAAATAAATATCCCAAATAAAAAAAAAATAAATTAATTTTCCTTTCGAATAAAGTAAATTATAATTCCAAGATAGCCATATATCGAATTCTTATGAATATTTAATACATATAATATTAGAAAATAACGCCTTTGAAATATTCTCATAAATCCTTTAGACTAATAATAATATAAATAAGACCAAAGAAATAATAAAATTAACAAAAAAAATCGCTTTTGAGAAAATAAAAATAGAATACTATATCCCTTTTATAGAAAAAATAATATAAAAAATAAAATAAATACCCCAACAATTCATAATATAATTAAAAACCTAATAATAAAATATAAACGAGAAAAAAATTATTAAAAATCTCTAATAAATATTACAGAATACTCACTTTGACTATGAAAAAATAATTTTGGAATTCGAGCTTGAAATAAACTTAGCTTTCCTATAAAGCCAATAATTAAATTTAAGACTTATAGGGATAAAGAACTTGAAATAATTAATAAACTAAGAAAAAAATAATAATTTCCTTTAAAAAAATAATAATATATTCTCATAATGTATTCTAGATAAAAATATATTTGAAATAATCTTTAATGAAAATTCTTATCACGAAGAAGTTTTCAAAAATTCACTTTCTTTATTAAAATTTATATATGAAAATAAAGGATTTTCTTAATAAAAAATAAACCTAATTTTTTAATTTGCATAAGGTAAATATTTTACTTTAAAAAATAAAGTTTTTGAAGTTTTCGAAGACTTTATTTCCGCACTTTAATATTAAGATTTATAAAATTTAGTACTCTAAATTTTAAAAAAACCTCTATAAGAAATCGATTTAAATACACTTAATGTTATAAAAGCTATAGGTTCTAATAATAATTTGATATAAATTAATAATGATGATTATATTTTAATTAATTTATAAGAAAAAGGACAATAAAAAATTAATTTTTCTAATAATCTATTAAATTTTAATAATGATATTATTCAGGAAGAAAATGAGTTTCTTAATTATAATTTATATCATTCTATAGGATTTTAATTATTTTAATATTTATGGACGATTATATATGAAGGATCTATTAATTACTAAATTTCCTTTGAAATTATATATAAAGCAATAAATGTTGCAAAAGATTTATTCCATAATACTTTCAAAATATATAAAAATGTAAAATAATATTATAAATATATATAAAAAATATTTATAAATATATATATTTATATACATATTTTAATTTTATATATATATTTATTTTTATTTAATTTTTTTTTTATTTAGATTTTAATTATAAAATGTATTGAATGCATAAAAAACAAGAAATAATTGACGAATGTATATTTTTATTATTAAATTGTATAATATAAAATTATTTTCCAATCTATGATTAATAAAAGAATATTTTATTCTAAAACATTTAAGGTCTAATATAAAAACTAGAAGAAGAATACTAATTATCTTTCCGTATAATTACTTCCATTTCAAAATTGAAAGATTCTATAACTAATCTTTTAGAAGATTAAAAATAATATAAAAACCATATAAAAAATAACACTTTTTTAGGAAATAAAATTATATATTATTTGAATTAATAATCATTAATTTAAAAAGAATAAGAAAATACAGATGAAAAAAATTTAAATTTAATAAATTAATACCTTAAAATAGTCGAAGAAAGACTTAATTTTCTAAAAGAACTTAAAAAAAGAAGCGAAAAAACCTTTTCTTAATAAGAAATGGATTTTTTAATAAAAATCCATTGCGAAAACGAACTTCATATTAATGAAAAAAACCTTTTTTTTCTTTCCTAAATTAACTAATAGACCACTAAAACCCTTTAGAAAACCCCCATTTTTTCATACTTGATTAAGATTGTATTAAATTGATATTCCAAAGCCTTTTTTTACAATATGATATATCCTATTATACCCCTTAAGTCTTTTAAACATATAAATAATTCTTTTTTTTCGTAAATTGTGCCTGTAAAATATTCATTCCTTCAAATTAAAACAGTTTTTTAATCACTTCTAGTGATATTTAGGTTTTTTAGACTATATGGGATGTTTAATAGAGTTCTTTTTTAAGTGAAATATCAGAATAAGCTTCTTAACTATTACTAAGAATTTTACAATTTTAATTTTAGGAAATAAACATATATATAGAATTAAAGAATTTATATGTAATTTAAATAATGAAAAACATTGAAAGTTTCCACCAAAAAAAGCAATATAAATAACTATAAAGGACTTTAGATTTATTAATGAAAATTTTAAAGGAAATTGATAAAAATAATAATAAAAATGAAGGACATATGGAGAAAATTAACCTTTAAATAATCGAAAAAAACAGTTAAAAACTAATAACAAATCTCTTAAATATAAGTCTAAATATTAATATAAAAGATTTATAGGAAAAAATATTGAAAAAATTAGAAAATACTACTGATAATTTTATAGAACTTTTTATTAATAAGAATATACCATTAGATTCTAAAAATACACTTAAAGATTACTTTAATATAAACTAAAAGGAATATAAAATATTTTTTTAAAAAAAAACCAGGAAATTCTTTTAGACTCGCCTATAAAAAAGCTTTGTTAGAAAAAAATGACTCTTTTTTATATTAAAATATATAAGAATTGAAAAATCTAGTCCCTTAATTTTAAGACGAAGAATTTTTAAAGGCAATATTATTGGAAAAAAACAATAATTTATCAGATGCGATAAATATGATTTTTGACGAGGTTTAAATGTCTTATTTTTAGGTGAAATTTTAAGAATAAAATAAAAAAAATCTTTAAGAAAATAACAATAATGTTTCTTTTTCCTTTTAATAAGAAAATATATAAAACATTCCTTTTTCTTAAATTATAAGTTAAAATTAATTATTTTTTTAAAGTCTTTTTTAAGTACTAAATGTAGAAAATAATAGTATATAGGAAAAAATGTGGAATATAATTTAAATTTTACCCTTAGATTTATAATAAGAAAATTTCGTTTTAGACCTATTATATAAAGGAGGAAATTGGAATGAATTTTTTTTAAATTAAAATAATTATAAATTACTATATAGTCTATAAATTTTAGAAAAAATACTCTTTTTTTAACCCCAAGATGAAGATATAGAAGATGATAATTCAAATTTTATATTAAAACATTAAAATTTTATACAAAATGAAGGTTTAGAGTCACTTTATTAATTTTTAGTTTAAAAAAAGAAGATTTTTTCAAATTAAAATAGTAATTTTTAAGATGAAAAAAATACACTTTTGGCCTATTAAGAAGCTAAATTATGCTAAATATTATTTTAAATAATTAATTTTTATGTATTTTCGTTAGGGATAAGCCTAGATGAGAAAATAAAAGATGATTTTTTAGAAAATAAAGAATTTTTTCAAATATATAAGGAACAATAAATATATAGATTTACAGAAAATTTAAAGAAAAATAATTTTTTAATAAAAAAAATGGAAAACATAATTAATTTTGAAGAAATATGTTCTTTCAGTTTATTTTTAATATTGAGAATATCTGATCTTTAAAAATATAATAACCTAGAATAATAATAATAAAACGAAATAGAAAGTGAATTAATAAAAAAATCTTTTTAGAATATTCTCATATGTACTTATTTTGAAAAGGAAAAAACTTTCCATATAATAAAAAATTAAGAAAACTTCAAAAAAATGCTTCTAAAAGATCTATTTTGTAATAAAAACGAAAAAATAAGGCAAATAACGCACATTTTTTCTATTCTATATTCAAAAAAAAAACCGGAATATTATAAATATTTTATTTTCGAAACATTAGATTTTTATTTAGAAGAAAATCTACAAAAAAATATAACTTTTAACGAATATATACTAACTATTAACGATTCTTTTTCTAATAATTATTTAGATAAATCATTCTTCTTTAAAATAATAAATCTAATATAAAATAGACCAATTTATGAAAGTAGATTTTTAAACAATGAAGATAAAGTAATAAATAAAAATGAATGCATATATATATATAAATTTATATATTTATAAATATTTTTTGTTTTTCATAAAAAAAATAGGTTTTATCTTCTTTAATTTTACTTACGTAAACAATGATTTCTATTGATAGTAATTTGATATTATTAATCCCAGAATTACTTGATGAATTTTATACATATTTATTCTATACAGATAACTAAGACTACATTGAAATGCCTAAATGTAAGAACTAAAATACACGAAAGTAAGTTTTTAATCTATTGTATTATCTTTGCTTAAAAAACAATTAAAACTATAAAAAAATACTGGAATATATAATGAAAAATTATGAATAGTTAAAAAAAAATACCTTTATCAATTTAAGATATAAACGTAAAACCATCACATGGTTTTGTAGGACTTAAAAATTTAGGAAGTACATGTTATATTAACAGTTTGTTATAACAATTAT